>NC_087258.1:19075000-19362500 GCF_037042905.1 Lytechinus pictus
AGTATCCACTGTACGTATCGTCACTTTCCTTTTGCCCTTTTGTGTAGCATCGAATGCATGTAACAACATGCGTGTGTCAGCCTCCTCGTGAGAACATGGGGCAAGGCTTCCCAGGTCGGACTCAGAAGGGAAACAGAGAACACTGGTCCCACATGTTGTATATAATTCCTTGCCATCAGCTCTTGGAATGCTTATAGCATCCTGTGAAAGCAAACTGAAGAGTTCTGTTTTGTTTTCACCTACACGAAGAAAGTCTTTCCAGTTCTTTGGCATGATTGTAGAAGGGTGCACTCTCTTCCTAATGCCCTTTCCTCTCTTCTCCCTGGTTGTTCCTTTCAGACTGTCTGCAATATAGACATCCCAGACGATGTCCAGCCTGTCAACCCTCTTTAGTTGATCGGAAATGTATGCTCCAAAAACTGCACTCGAATACTCTTTGAAGGTCTTTGCAGATGTGGGATTGAGCATTTGAACAACAGCCGCTCCGTCAATTATTATGGCATCAACCTTAGGCGCACTTGTGGTTTCGGGTTGGCCTGCTTTTAGGCACTGTAGTAGGTCTGCTTTGGTTCCAAGGCGCAATTTTCCTTCAGCTGATAATGCAGGTGGAGCCGCCTGGTTCTCGTGGCAGAAAAATTGATCAAGATCCCCTTCACGTGATTGGCATGAAATGTACAGCCTCGAGAAGAGACTACAGTCATGTTTCACTGCTGTAAGCTCCATCTGTTGTTTAGACCGTGTCTTGGGCCGTGGTCGACTGAATAGCGGTAACCTGTTTTTCTTTAGTGGGTCTGTAACAGGCTGAGTGCAAAGTTCTAGTCTTTCTTCAACAAACTTTGCATATTGCTCCTCACCAAGAGACTCGACCTTTCTCACAGTTTCAGTAACAGTGGTTTCCATGATGTCTCCTGTATCAAGTACCATCAGATCTTGAGTGTCCTCTAAGAAAGGATTTCCCATCTCTTGAAATACTTTTGTAAGTGCTCTGACTTCCTTCATGAAGGATACCTGCACTCCAGGTGTTTGATCATGGTGACGATGTCTTCTATTGGAGGCGTAGCCTCGTTGAATGGATCATTCATTTCATCTTTCACCGAATGAAGTATTCTGTCCATTGCACGAATGAAGGAACATTCATCATTTGGTTTACATGATACTTAAAACTAGATTATTTTTCATAGGAAATTTATCAGTTTCAATGCAAAATATCATGCAGTGCGAGCTCGATCTGTTGATTGTCGTGTACAATGCCCGTGCCGCGTGCAATGGACAAAATTACACGATGAATGGATCCTAAATTGCACGGTCGATGACGTCATTGTAAAATGGTCCGAATGACAATATCAAACAACCAATCAAATGCCAGGGATCTATCTAGGTGTCATATAATATAATAATTATGATATATTATAAAGAAACTTCCCTTTAGGAAGATTTTTTTTAACCTCATACTTCATTTTAAAAAATGGACTGAAAGTTCTAAACTAGTTTGTGCACCCTATTTCAATATGAAACCTGCATTGATGCTTTCATGTTGCTAAGGGATACTCACTGAATCTTTCTTTTCCATTTCCAGGTCTATTCACCTATAGCGAAGACCGAGTTGTGCGAGATGGTAAACTGATAACAAGCCGAGGACCGGGGACGGCCTTTGAGTTCGCGTTAGCAATCGTAGAGCAGCTCAAAGGGAAGGAAATGGTTAACAAGATCGTACCACCGATGCTCCTTCAAGTTTGAAAGGTAGCTATCATTTTTATGTTGTACAAATCATCTTTATGAGATACAGTGACTAGGTAGCCTACAAGAAATAATCATTACATGTCTACAAATTGAATCTAACTCGAAGATTTTGTTACTGGCATATCAGTGTTTCTATGGACTTGCTCCTTCATACTTCTGCGTATAAGGCAGCATGGGATTTTTTATCACATAATTAGTGTTCCTTATTGTTCTTTCAATCTTGGTGAAAACATATGGTGATTGTGATATGTGCTATTTGAAACGGTTTACCAGTATTATTATTATTACTACTACAACAGAGTATATTTGTACACAATCTGTCTGCCCACATGCTAAATAAACAATCAAATAATATAAAGGGTCCAATTAAATTTAACTCTTAAAAATAAAAAGAATTAGAGGAATATGAAACCCAAAATATAATACCACATAATATCATTGAAAAATACAGGACATTCAAAATGAATCCACGATATGAACAAAACTTGAAGTTTCGTTCATTATTTTGTGTTTAATCCTAACTTTTACTTTCAGCCAATGTCAAGAGAAACTATAAGAGACTTAGTTTTGAAACTTACATTTTTTTAAAAATATAAATGAGTCTTGATCCATATTTTTTGTGCTGTGTGAAGATAAAGCAAAGTCCTATATTCAAGTTTGGGCAACTTGGGATTTAATTTTCTGCTCAAGTCATGTGAAACTTCTGATAGTAAAGATTAGATACTAGAGAGGGTGTAACATTAATAAAAGGGGAGGATCGCTCTTTGTCTTAGGCAGTCGCCGCCATTTATTTTTCCATCTTTTTCTACAAAGTTGGTTCCATTTTTGTTTAAGTTGTTGGATCTGACAACTTTCCTTGATTTTGAATGTCCAAAAAGCGCAGTTCCTGGTAAATATCGGATAAAACTTACCTGGGGTCTTTCACAAAGAGTTACAAATGTAAGTATGACTAGTTGCACTTAAATGTCCATTTGCATATCAAATGAAAGGCATCACCTCATTGGTCAAACCATACTAAGAGGACGCCCATTGCTGGGTATTAATCAATAAGATTGCGTGTTAAATAATCATGTGCGCATCATCACTAAGCATGGCTTCAAGTCACACTTAACTCTTTGTGAAACACCCCTTGGCTGGTTGGATAAACCATCCAATAAGTCCTCTGAAGCAATCCCCAGGGCCATGTTTCATAAAAACTTATGATTAAAGTGACTTTGCCTTTTTGAAGTAAGCCCAATCTCCATATTCGAGTATACCATACATGTATGTGTAGCTGAAAGCAGGGTGCAGATCAATTTGATGGATTCACAATACGGTGTGCCATGTATCGGTTGCAGCGGAAAGAAAGAAATTTGCAATGCATCATGGGAAAAAAGTCGACGTCTGTTGCACGTGCTAGTTCTAAAGGGAATACATGCACGTGATTATTCAGCACTGGCCAATGCGGCTTGACCAGATATGCTGTTTAATAGGGTCCAGGAGGTACTGTAGGAGAGAAATTTGCCCGCTATTTCTTTGTGAAATTTAGACCGTTTTAGGTGAATTCTTGCCATATGGTTTCCATCATTGAAGCTCTAGCACTGTGCACTGCCTATGCCTGCGCGCGATGTCGACCCCAAAGTTTGACATTTTGCCTGTTCACCGACTGCAACTGATAGATGGCGCACTGTCTTGTGAATCCAACAAATTGATGAGTATGATTTCATTTCCACAGCCAATATGTGCACACAAATATGGCCGACGAACATTCGTTAATGCAATAACTCTAAAACGTACCATCCTTGTTGATTCTTCCACAGTAGTCTTGCAAACACATTAGTGCCAGTCGGAGGTTGTAGCTGGTCACATGATGAAATACAGCAACTCAGACATTATCAAGAGTGCTCTGGTTAAGGCAAGTTTATTGGGTAGTTACGCATACCTGACACAATCATGAAATTTAATTTCTTTATTGACTGATGGTCATATGGCTATTTGCAGTATACAGGGGGAGCGAACTGACCAATACTGTGTGCGATCTCTCATTGACAGTGTGTTATGAAAAGCAGGTCTTGAAATATACCTTTTTGAGATAACTATTAATAACACAGAAAATATATTTGTCTGTTATTCTATTTGTATAGAGGAGCTTTAATGTTTTTAGAGGAAAAGTTCTTGTTTTGCTACTTCATACCATTATCATTGAGGTATTAATGGATTAAGTTGTGAATAACAGTGATATCATTCAAATGGGCCTATTTTACAAGACTAATTGCTCAGAATGTTTGTTTGAGCTTTACAGAAATAAATATCAAACTCAAAACATGTTGTAGCTCTATAAAATATGTTGACAAAGTTTACCTAAAACATAGCCTATATTTCATGATCTTGGTGAGGGGTTGAGAAATGAAGTAAACTTTGTTTTGAAAAACTGGTGATATAGGGAGGTTTTCTTTTTACTTTGTAAAGGATTTAAATCCATAGAAGCTAGATAAGCTATCTGCATCGACTAATGCACACCTCCCAGGCTCATCAGAGTGCCATAAGAACAACAGTGAATATCATATTGACCAGTTGAACACAATTTGATACACAAGTTCCATACACCCTAACCCTTGTTATCTTGAGCATCTGGTACTATATTTGATGTATTTGTTATAAACTAGACTTGCCTAAAATGTTAAAAATATTTGCAGCAACAGAGAAAATCAAGAACTCTGTGGAAAAGGTGCACATTTGGTTGAGTACATTTATGTGGCTATCTTCAATTTTCTGTTGTTAATAGTTTTGTTAATAGGATTTTTTTTCTCAATAAAAATCATCTTTGTGATATGCAAATTCTCCAAGTAATAATTACACTGAATGTCATTATTATTATGATTATTTTCATATCAAATTAAATTTAAAGTGTAAATGTAAAATGGACTGAAATATCACGTTTGGCTAATTAAATAGACAAGTTTCTCTATCAAACATGAAAAGCCACATGATAGAAAACTTGTATTCATTAAATAAAGCATGATTTTTTCATTTATACATTTTGAAATAAGAGTTGCTTCCATATTGGAAAATAAAACTCACTAATCCCTCAAAGTTTTATGAGGTGTTTTCTGGCATAGCTAAAGAGCATTAGTGGATGTCTTTTGTATATAAAAAAAAAGCATGAAATGTTCTCCTTGTGAAGGAGCTTTGTATTAAATTATTTATGAAATAAAATTAATGTTTTTGTGTTGTCTTTTATTCTTCATTTTGATCAAAGGAAAAAAATATATATAAGACACTTCATTTCATTGTTGATTTCACAAAGTCGCACAGACAAAGTTCCAAATTTGTGTGAAGTAAATTTGACTTATTTTCATCATTTGACGTCTTTAGCACTGTGTACAAGCATAATATGAATATTAATGAATTGACTAATTTTTCATCCTTTGTTCCAAAAATATCAAGTTGAGAAAGAGTAAAGTAAGTGAGCAGAAAACATGTGATTTAGTGGAAATTAACGTATTTGTGCTTTTTAGTTGCTAAGCAAATGATTGCACCGAGTTGTCACTTTTGTTTTGTATGATTCTCTTTATGCCTATTTCTATAGTATTTCTTCAATTTTTGAAATTTTTCCTGAATGATTTGGGAATATAGGAACCTTTGAACTTTTCACAGTATATGAAATGGTTTGAACTTACAATAGTGATAGCTATAATAGGTCAGAAATCAAATTACTATGTATATCCAAATCCTAATTTATCTTGAGAGTGATATTATCTGAGGCAATATTTCTAATTAAATAGCTCCCCCTTGTGGCCTGAAACCTACAGTTGTTTTGTTTCTTGCCTATAGATCATCTATACTTCCAGTATTGTATCTGTACTAGTAAAGGGAACAAAACCAATCCCTCCTTTCCATCTTACTCATTGTAATGTGTCATGCGTATTTATAAATAGAATGTGAGCATTCCCTCTATTATTTTGTTTTGATGCAATAGTCCACAAAACGTAGTACATGTAGATTAAAGGATTCTGTAACTTTGACACTTGATTTAGAATTGAAAAGAAATACTCTTTATTGTTTTATTTTATCTTAGCTTCCAGGGTGCATCTCCTTATTCATTTTCATTAATTTTTTATTTATTATCTTGTATAATATTAGTTTTTCTTATTTTCTATTTAAGGCTATCATATTTGGTTTTCATTTGTTGTGTTTTTTCATTATATGTTATATTAATTTCATTTCCATTTTGCATCTTCTATTTAATTTCATGTTATCTCACCATATTTGCTGGGGATTTTGTAGACTTGCCTTCCCCCCCCCCCCTCCCCTCCTTCCAATCTTCCAGAATGGCGTGACTATCAGGACATTTACATGTACTTTTAAGCAAAAAACGTCCGCCATTTTTCTCCACTCTTGATTGCAGCAGCTGCAATCAATTCTTTGTTTTCCTGAAATATCTTCAAGGACTGAAACAATCCCTCAAACATTAATGTTCCATAATTACTACATTGATTCACGCACACATTCAAAATAGAGGCATGAATGTATATGTACCTGGAATTAATCATAAAGTATTTCCTGTTTGTGATGAAGTTTAAGAATGCGATGACGTCCGTCCGCACAATTTACGGCGATCAGTAATGTACTAATGGCTAATTATTAATGTCACCAGTATTGCTTTCCAATCAAAAGGGGAATCCCTCTTGTGATAACTTCTCATAATACATGACATTAATATTCCACTTAAGTGCCCTGCGTAATTGTTAGAAAATATCCAGGCATTATTCAATTGCTCATAAAGTATGATTTAGCCGCACAGCCGTGATTTGAGTAATGTTGCCGTGCTTGCAATTTTCCTGGACATTACCCCTTTATGACATTGTATAGAAATAAACATTCTGCTAAGACTCTACCCCATGGACATCCCTTCATCTTTTTTTTTGGGGGGAGCAGTCAAGCAGTAGGATATTTCTTCCTTTGTTCCTTTTTTGTAGAGTTATGTATGCACCCTCTTAAAGGTAAAAGAAAGTAGTCGTAGCAAACAATTATTTCATGAGAAATTCTTTAAAATCAAGGTTAATTGCCACAATATTATTATAGATCCAGATCTGGTACGTTGAAATAAACTTCTCTTTGTGAAATCATGAAATTTTAGCTGAAAACCGATAATTCTGATGATCGCTGACACAAAAAGGCATATGTGGGATAGTGTATTAATATTACTTGGAAAATGCCCGACATTTTATGGAATTCAGTGCTTATTTTGCTCATTTCTCAGCAATTACACATTTTCTTCCAGAGTCATTTGGCACTTATTTTTCGTTTATACACACAAACACTTGGGTGGTCATTTTATTGGATGCTGTTCAACTCATTTTGAGATCGTTACCACAACTGGTATTTATCTTTAACAAGAAGTCAATGTTTATCCTGATTATTAGTTTTGGGCTTTGAAATTCTGCTCTAACTCCCATTCAAGACATGCAGATACGGTCATTTTTTTCCCCCTAGGGGTTCGCTAAGCATTTGATTTTGATTTGTCCAGCCTACATAACCATCTCCCCCTTATTGTTTCACAACAAATTCATACAATTCGAACAGACCATGACCCTTAAAAGGCAAAGTCCACCAAAACTATGTGTTGACTTGATAATGAAGTGATGAACTTTAAAAAGTAAAACAATAAAATATTAAAAAATTCAAATCATCATATCGGATGTAAAATAACAGAGCATTTTGAAAAGTGCATGATGAACGAGTCTAGGAAAATTTGTAAGCTGATGATGACATAAACTCACCATTTTAGCTTTCTGATTCAATTCAACTTAGGATTTTATGTGTGGATTTTCCCTTTAATATCACTTGTCATTTTCACAGACAGAGTGGGAACATTGATTTTCCCGTTGCAAAGGAAATCATTTTGAAAAACTTACCTATTCCATGCAGAAGGAGATACGATGCACTTGAACCCACTCATACTTTATACTATTAAACAACAGGGGCCTCGTCTTACAAAGAGTTGTGATTGATCCGATCAATCGCAACTATGGACGGTCAGCATCGTCAACATCTATTCTAAAATACATGTTTGTTCAAAATATTTTCTAGAACTTACATGTATTCATACATTCACTGTTTTCTTGACAATTCAGTATGCTTCTCTCTGTTTTCAGAGGATATTGAGCGAATTTCCTAAAGAAAAAGTCATGACATTGATGGATTTGCAGATACTTGAGATTGATCGGATCAATCGTAACTCTTTGTAAGACGGGGCCCAGATGTTTTGTTACCAGTGATTTTGCTTATGTGCGATTCTGATACTTGCAGACATTGCTCAAGATACGCAGTTTGGAATTTTGAATACTGTTACCATTTTATCATGATAAGTCTATGCATTGTATGTGTGTAAGAATCAAATATGCTGGCGATGGTAGTTGACTTATGAATTCTGACCTCCAAACTACTCAGAATTTCAAGGAGGAAAAAAAACTTGTTTTTATGTATGTTTTATTTCTTTTGATTGATACATTTACTAGTAAAAGTGCCCACAAATCCTGTAAAAATATGATGACTTCCTAATTATATCTAAAGTAACATCATCCTTATATATTCCGTTTCTGGATGTTTGGTTTCATATACTTTTAGTGTGGAGACTTCAGATACATAGCTCATACTTATACACTGCAAAAACTCCGGTGTTGATTTAACACCAGCCAGGAATCTATATATGTCCACACCAGAGAAGTGTTGAACAACACCAGTTTGGAATCAAACCGATGCTGTTTTAATACTAATTGGTGTTGTATACACCTATCTGGTGTTTGACCAAAACCAAACTGGTGTTGTTTAACACTTCTCTGGTGTGGACATGTATAGATTCCGAGCTTGTGTTAAAGGTATTTTTTAACTTTGTGAGCAGCCGATTTAAAAAATTCTCAAACCAAGATGAAACATGTGTACAAGTGCATGTATTAGAACTAATAAACCCTGAAAACAACCATTATTGAGAATGAAAAGCTCAAACTACAAGGCAAACCCCAATTTCGTAAATAGGCGTCTTATAGACGCCTAAATAGTACACATAAGTGTATGGGATGAAATTAAGATGGTGTTTTCGGTCACTTTATATTTCAATTTTTGAAGCACTAAATAATTATTTTCGAACGCAATTTTTTCTGGGCTTCATTTTTGTAACATATCACAGACACAGGTGACAAGTGTGACCTTCTAGCTCAGATTTTTTAAAAGTCAAACCAATGTTAACCAATCACTTTAAATCAACACCGTAGTTTTTGCAGTGTAATTATAACATGGTGATAAAGCCTGGTGATAAAGCTGATAGGTCCATGGCTAAACATATAGACAGTGTTTTGAATTATGACTAATCTTCCCAAAACTGAAAATATTCTGAATTCCAAATGATGGGATTAGCGAACCATCACCCATGCCTATGTTTAGATCGCAAACACAGCGTTGCCTGGATACCATGTAAATAAACAAAATATATACAATATTTTGTCAATAGAAAGCCAGCGATTGAAAATGAATTTGGCAGATGATGCCAGCTATGATTGGCATGAGCATAGAGACACATGGCCTTGATTTTCAGATGCGTGAAGGTCGCTTGATTTTCACCAAGAGTAGGAAAAATTGATTTCCGTTTTTGTTTCTGATTGATCTTTTAGCAAGAGTTAGTTGAGCATGACATATTTTTGTCGCTGATGGTTCGAAATGTACAAAGCATCGTCTTCTTTGAGAGCTTTCAGACAGAGTAGTTGAATTGTATTATAAACGATTGATTCATGGTGAATTCTATTCCTCTACTTTCGGTTTTGTTAACTGTGAACTCTGTGATGGCATCCATGTCCAAATGGTTTATCTATCAATGGAGAATTTTTTCCATGATCTGTTTTTTTTTATTTAGTTTGTTCTTTCCTTTAAACTTAGCAATTTCCTTAAGTTCGAGTTCTGCATGGTATAGAAATCTTAATTCAATGGGAAATGGGTGGAAGCAATCCTAAAGTGTTGAAATATGCCAGAATGCTTATTTAGCACAATTTTAATTATTATAACCAAGGCTTGCGTGAAATTCTATTCATTTTATTACCACATGCTTCTCCTGGTGTAGCTAACACAGGAAACAAATGGTGGACCAGGACCACACCATAAAGGGGCAGGCATTTTTCTAATCTTCTTCATTTGCTCATTACTTGGTAATTATACGTTTTCCTGAAAAACAGTTTGGCAGATATCATTTATTTATAGTTTTATAATTCTGTATAAAATTTGGTCACTTTTGTGAACATTTTATCTTTTAGTTTTTTGGTTAGCAACCATGTTCTTTTTATCTTTAACGGTTAACCCAAGACTTCACGAGGATTTCAGTACACCCTTTTATGGAATGCTCAATTTTGCATTCTTATTGAATATTCATTTTAAAAAATGTAGTCCCAAATTAACCTAAGGTTAACTTAAACTTTGCTGTATGTGAATACTGCCCGCGGTCCACAGAGTTTAATGACTTCCGGCCAACATACTCCATGGTTTGATGATTGTTCATATTCCAATTACATGTGAAACCCACAGCCAAAGCAAAAATGATAACTTGAACAAAGTTCTGGCAAATAGATTAAGGTTTATTGAAAAAAGAAATCAGACAATGCACTAAAATCATCCCAAATTGTCATTTGTCATACATTTCTTTAAGTTGATTCACCTCTCACATGACGATCAATGGTAAGGAAAATACAATATACATTTTGAGTTCACTGACATGTACTTCTTAGGGGAGGCAATAATGGGTTTCTGAAATGAATTGCGTTTTGAGTAATTTGTTGTGTTATTGTGGGTCATTGGTTGATTTTTTTTTTTTTTTTTGGGGGGGGGGGCGGACACAATGTTGGATGGTTTAAAAAGGTACGAGCATGTATTGTATTAGGTTTTGCTAGATCTACTGAAGATTATTAAATTTTACGTATGAAGCAAGGGCGTAAATACACAACGTTATACTAGTCAAGTGGGGGGGGGGTGGATGGCACAATAGGTCATTCCCTCCCCCCCCCCCGAATAATAGGTTCACTGCTTGAATGTACGCCAGTGGTTTGAAGTAATTGTTAGATATTTCTTTTGTTGAAAAAGTAAATCATAAACCATGTAGTGGGAATGACGTGATCTAAACTCTGATTTTGATGGGTAAAATTTACAAGGTATAAATGGTTTATATACACCTGAAATGCACATGACATCATAATCTCTTAGCGCCCTCCCTCAGAGGATGCAGGAATACACGTTTATAGAGTTGTCAGGGATGTGCTAGCTGCAGATCACCAACGCATGCAAGGCAAAGGCATCAGCCTCTAAGATGGCGACGCAATGACATCACTGCATAAGGTGTATTTAATGATAAATCAATGATTAATTTCCAAGTATAGAGTTCCCCATCATCAATAAATCAATTAATTGAGTATAATGCAATGTTTTGTTTAGAAATGCTACAACGTATTATGGGATAAAGTAGCCCCCCCACCATTTTCTGTTTGTAATGCATTCTGCATGATTCCAGTTCTCTAATTATAATAATAATAATAATAACGGTAAATTTACCCAGGGTAGCCATTTCAGTTCCGAAAACTGTTCTCCCAGCAGGCCCTGCTATTATTATTACGCGGCTAAGCTAGGCTACCTATTCGGTGCACACAGCTTTTTGAGGAATTACTTCCTGCCGGTACCCATTTACCTCACCTGGGTCGAGTGCATGCAGCACACTGTGGACGAATTCCTTGCTGAAGGAAATTACGCCATGGCTGGGATTTGAACCCACGACCCTCTGTTTCAAAGTCCGGAGACTAATCCACTGGGCCACAATCTAACTCGACAATGAGTTCCGATGAATAAGAATACACCATTGTTCTCAGGGAGCACTATACATCTTCAAGTGTCTGTCAAACTGTCTATCATTGTTGATAAATGGGTAAAATATTACTAGCCTTACTCACAAAGCAAAGGTCATTCGAACTCAAATAAACAGTTATGACTAATTCACACAAACCTTACAATATCCACTGGTCAGTGACCTCTATATCAACAAAACCATATGCATGACACATACTATTGTTTGTTTGAAGGGGGGGCAAAGACTAGAGTATTTCTTCAATTGCATCGTGTGTGGAAGTACATCTAGGGGTGTATTGTGTATACCTATCCATTGTTACCGTATCAATTACATTTCTATCTGTTGATTTGTTATATTCATGTAGGGGGCGTAATATGCATGCATTAAATATGTCAAGAATTTTACGGGTTACATTGTCATTTTTCTGAACAAATGATGGTATTACGAGGAATTGGTATTCTAAGAAGATTGCATGTGTATTGACTTTGAGTTCATGTGGTTTAGTGATAAAAGGACTTATGGCCATATGTTGAACAAAGGTACTGGTAGAACTTAAAGGGATAGTCCAGGCTGGAGATGTTTATATCTCAATAAAAAGAGTAAAATTCACAAAGCAAAATGCTGAAAATTTGATTAAAATCGGATAATGAAGTTATTGAATTTTAAACATTTTCATTATTCCGGTGATACAGTTCTAGGCATGTCTTTATGAATATTCATTAGATGGGCTGATGATGTCATATCCCCACTTGTTCTTTTGTATTTTATTATATGAAATTAGGTTTATTAAAAAAATATCTACCAAGAACTAAAACAATTTGATTGACAACTGATTAAGTGCATTAAAGGACAACAAAAAGTTTATTTGAATAAAAAGAGAAAAATCCAACAAGCATAACACTGAAACTTTCATTAAAATTGGATGTAAAATAAGAAAGTTATGACATTTTAAAGTTTCGCTTAATTTAACAAAACAGTTATATGTACATCCTGGCTGGTATGCAAATGAAGAGACTATGATATCATCCACTCACTATTTCTTTTGTATTTTATTATGTGAAATATGAAATATTCTAATTTTCTCCTCATTGTCAAGTGATACAACAGTTAATTCCTCCCTGAACATGTAGAATTAGCATTGTTTAATACTACATGTATATGGTTCGGTCAAGTTGGACCTTATTGTCAAATCTATAAAAAAATGAAATATTGTATAATTTAAACAATAAAAAACAAAATAAATAGTGAGTGATAGACAACAGACATAGACTGACTCACCTAGTTGTGCATATCACTGTTTGTGAAAAATAAGCGAAACTTTAAAATGTCATAACTTTCTTATTTTACATGCGATTTGATGAAATTTTCAGCACTATGCTAGTTTGATTTTCTCTATTTATTCAAGTCAGCATTTTCCTGGGGTGGACTTGACCTTTAAGTTATTTATTGCGGCAACTTATTTCATCATAATGGAGACACATCATTTACACACGTATGAAAAAAATGAAACATTTATTATTTCATGTAATAACATATAAAGAAAAAGGAAAGTGGGGATGTGACATCATCAGCCCACCTAATGAATATACATGATGATGTGCATATAATGTTTTCACAAAATATTGATAAACTTTAAAATTCAATAACTTTGTTATTTGTAATCTAATTTTGATGAAATTTTCAGCATTTTGCTCTGTGAATTTTACTCTATTTATTGAGATATAAATTTTTCAGCCCGGACCATTCCTTTAAAAGGAAAGTTCATCCTGAATACTGGGTGGGTTTTGGTAAAAAGAGAAGTTAGAAAAAAAATATTGGTGATGGTTTGATGAAAATCCATGAAAGAATAATGGATTTATAAAGTTTAAGTTTTAATTTTGTGACATCACAGATATGAAGCTCCTTCACACACCATTTAAAACCCCCTTTTGACAAGAAAATACTCGTACATGTATTTGTCTTTATTCCATTAAAAAATTGAATGATTTTAGGAAGCTGCTCCAATATATGACATCATAAATTTAAACTAAATTTTTATAACTTTCTTATTCTATGATGGTTTTTCATCAAACCTTCATTAATATTTTTCTATGTTTTTTCTGCTTCTACTAAAACCACCTTAATATTCAGGGTGAACTTCCCCTTTAACCCCTTAGGTTGCAGTGATAAATATTGTGCAGCAAAGCAAGACACAAATCTCTTTAATCAGTATTTCTGTTGCTTAACATTTTCTTGGAATGATATGATACTCATGGTTGTAGTAGTTATTTACCAATTATGCATTAGATGAGAAATCTAGGAAAAATAAAATCGCAGCAAAGTTACACACTATTTCCGCCCATGCAATTGTAAATTTGGTTTTGTTTTTCATTTAAACAGTATGTACAGCGATTAAATAAGTGTTTAACTCTGAAGCAAATTTCAATGCATAATGCCATAGGTTTCTTGGAAGATGATGTACATGTTTCAGTTATATTCCTTTGGATTTCTGTATAAATCAACAACAATCCTAATCTAATATTTCTACCTTCTAGGCAATAACAATTTTATTGACGTAGATCGGATGCCCTTACGAATTTCAAGAAATGATAAATAAATCATGCTGCTAATACATCAGATTTTTCTATGAGTTTCCTCTACCTGTAAAATGTTTGCAGTGATTTTGTATGCATAGATTTAATGCTGGTGTGAATTTCGAGAGATGCCTAAGAGCATTATGTTTTTAATGGAGGATGTGCTTATACGGTGATGCTCAAAAGTTAGTGAACCCCACCAGAAAATGGACATATTTAAAAGCGTTCAAGTCCTGCCATGTTTTAGATATTTGATTGTGAAGTCAGGTGATAAAACTTTACATTCAATAAATTAAAGTTTGTTTCTCTGGGCTCGCCCCGAACACTGTAGTTTCGTTTTTTACATTCTACACTCTGATTAATGCCAAAAATCAGTTTTTAATATGTTATGTTATGGAAAAATGTATTTACGAATAATATGAATGCAGAAGAAAACAGTAAAATCAAAATCAAATCAAGTCATTAAAGGACAAGTCAACCCCAACAAAAAATTGATTTGAATATAAAGAGAAAAATCCAACAAGCATAACACTGAAAATTTTATCAAAAATCGGATGTAAAATAAGAAAGTTATGACATTTTAAAGTTTCGCTTAATTTCATGAAACAGTTACATGCACATCCTGGTCGGTATGCAAGTGAGGAGACTGATGATGTCATCCACTCACTATTTCTTTTGTATTTTATTACATGAAATGTGAAATATTCTAATTTTCTCCTCATTGTCAAGTGAAACAGTGACTAATTCCTCCCTGAACATGTGGAATTAGCATTGTTTAATACTATATGGTTCAGTCAAGTCGGTCCCTATGGTCAAATCTGTAAAAAAAAAATGAAATTTGGATAATTCAAACAATAAAAAGCAAAAGAAATAGTGAGTGATGGACATCATCGACTGACTCATTTGCATGTCACTGAGTTGTGCATATCACTGTTTTGTGAAAAAATAAGCAAAACTTTAAATTGTCATACCTTTCTTATTTTACATCCGATTTTGATGAATTTTTCAGCGTTATGCTAGTTTGATTTTTCTCTATTTATTCAAATCAATTTTTTTCTGGGGTGGACTTGACCTTGAAAGAGCATTATGGTTTTTAATGGAGGATGTGCTTATAATGAACCCCGCCAGAAAATGAACATATTGAAAGTGTTCAAGTCCTGCCATGTTTTAGATATGTGATTGTGAAGTCAGGTGATAAAATATTACATTCAATAAATTAAAGTTTGTTTCTCTGGGCTCGCCGAACATCGTAGTTTCGTTGTCGACATTCTACACTCTCTATGATTCATGCCAAAAACAGTTTTTAATTTCTTATGTTATGGAAAAATGTATTTAAGAATGATATGAATGCAGAAGAAAACAATCAAATCAAGTCATTAAGGAGCGATTTTTGTAGTGGGGTTCACTAACCATTGAGCAAAATTGTATGTGTCTAGTGACTGCAATCAGTGGCCTTGTTTACATTTCTTACAGAGAATAAACAAGTAAACTGCACAACTGAATTCAGCGAAGCTGTTAAAAACACAACAATGTGTAGGATTCTGTTTTGTTTTGTATGGCCATGTTTTTTTGGTTACACTTCGTAATTCCGAAACACGTAAATTGCCTATACCTCGATGTTCGATAATCCGAAAACGAAATAAGGTTCGATGTTCCGACGGTTCGTTAATCCGAAAACGAAATAAGATTCGTTATTCCGAAGGTTCGTTGATCCGAAAACGAAATAAGGTTCGTTGTTCCGAAGGTTAGTAAGTCCGAAAACGAAATAAGGTTCGTTTATCATTAGTTTTAGGATCAACGAACCTTTGGAATTACGAACCTCATTACGTTTTCGGATTAACGAACCTTCGGAATTACGAACGTCACTTCGTTTTCGGACTAACGAACCTTCGGAATTACGAACCTCATTTCTTTTTTGGACTAACGAACCTTCGGAATTACGAACCTTCGGAAATACGAACCTTCGGAATAACGAACCTTCGGAATATCCGAACCTTCGGAATAACGAACTTTCTGAATTACGAATGTATGCGGCTTTTTTTCTAGGGCAGGACCTGCTATTTCAGTTGGGCTTATTGTCTTGCTTATTTTTCTGATGCAATTTAAATTTCTTGTTAAGTTTTCTTCTGTGAACCAGCTTCATTGATATGCTATATATCAGACACTTTACCACAACTGAACATAATTTAGAAATGATTCATTTTCAGGGGGAGGGGGTCCTTTTATTTCATTTCCAGTTGTATTTATTTTCTTTATTTTTTGTGATTTAATGTAAAAGTATTATGTTAAGCTTTCTACTCTGAGCCACCTTCATTGATATGCTGTATTTTGGACGCTTTTACACAACTGTACAAAATGTGGAAATGATTTTTTTTTCGGGGGGGGGGGGGGGGGGATCCTGCCATTTTATTTTTAATTGTTTATTTTCTTATTTAGCGGAATAGTAAAAGTAGTTTAAGTTTTCTACTACGAGCCAGCTTCATTTGTATGCTGCATTTCAGGTGCGCTTCACACAACTGTATAATTCAGAAATGTTAAGTTTAGAATTAGCATTTTTCATACCGTTAGGTTTTGTTACGGTTTGGTTTGGTTAGATTGGTTTTGGTTTGGTTTGGTTAGATTGGGCAACAGAATATTGCAGTCATCCATTAGATGTGTTATGAGATAGATTATGCAATCAGATATTTTTGTCCATATGAAAGATGCAAAAAATATGGATCATTACTATATCTTCATTTGCCAATACATGTGCAGATCATGATTGCTGTGCATATTATTGGTTACTATTATGTGGAGCCTTGTGGCCCAGTGGATTAGTCTTCGGACTTTGAAACAGAGGGTCGTGGGTTCAAATCCCAGCCATGGCGTAATTTCCTTCAGCAAGAAATTCATCCACATTGTGCTGCACTCGACCCAGGTGAGGTGAATGGGTACCCGGTAGGATTTATTCCTTGAACGCTTTAGCGCCTATTAATATGGCGGCTTAGCTACAGCCGGGGTAATAATATGATGCCAATTATCAAGGCGCAGTTGAGTATATGCACATAGTAACTGCGCTATATAAATGGACATATATTATTATTATTATTATACTAATGTTGCAAAAGTATACTAGGTGTTTTCCATATTCTTTAGAATAAAAGCATATAGCAGGACACAATTTATCATGTTTGTTTAAGTTAATCTTAGTACTATTGCGGTGATATAGTTGACAGCTAGCTGTTGGAAAATGGTCAATTAAGGGACTGTCCCTGTTGATTATCATCAAATACAAACCAATATAAAAAAAAACTATTCACTGTTTGTTCTGCAGATCAGGTCAATAGTTAAATACTGTAGATAATGCTCAGGTGGATATTCAAGATTGTATTGTAAACTGGCCCATATAACAAACTATGATCGATTAACAGTTTAGGTCAATAAACAGTTAGGACCCAAATATGAAGAATATTTGTCACCTGAAATTTATATTGCAATTGTATGACCCGAAGAATGACCTATATAAAAGCTATAAACTGTTTGTTGTACAGATTAGGTCAATGCAATAAAATTATCATGTGTATGTTACCTGGATTGAATTCTATGTCATAAAAACTGACTCATATATGTAAAAACATTGACTGATCTGCAGTATAATTTATATCTGTAGATTGATATGAAGTTAGGACCCACAGATATGAAGAATATCTGTATTACCTGAATGTGAATGGCCTGAAAATGACCCATATAAAAGACTATTTGTTTGTTCCACAGTTTAGGTCAGTAGTTCATTACAGTATCTTAAGCCCCTTTCACAATAGACGTAAGACCATTTGCGACCTTTTGGTCGTGCGACAGGCTGCAACATGCATCAATCGCTAGTCATCTCATAAGATCGCACAGCGGCTTTCACAGTTGCAACAGCTGTCGTACAACAAAAACAACCAGTAAACCCCGTTGCACGAGTAAGTCGCATATGCTCTTATTGTGCTCGTGCGATCACATGCGAGTGTTGCACGAGGGATTGCGAGTGGAACGGTAGCAAACATGCGAATGAAACGGTAGTGCAATGTTGTAAGCCGTTGCGATCGGTCTTGCAACAGTCTTATGGCCCATATTATTATCGCAACAAGTCGCAAGACAGGTCTTTGTACATGTAGGTCGCTTGCACATGTGCAAGTGTTGCACGACCTCCAGTCAAGTAAATGCGACTACTTAGTTGTGCCACCTCTCGCACCAAGTCGTACAACGTTGAACAACACTCGCACGATGATCGCCCGACCGATGGTACGACCCTGGGTACGGCCTGATGCGAGTGAATCGATCGTATTTGATCGCGTTCGGATTTTGAACATGTTCAAAGTTCAGATGTGACCAGTCACGACCACCTCGAGTTCGTGCGACCGTCAACAACGACTGCGAGTGCTCGCAAGACACCAAGAGATCGATCGTGCAACAACAAGAAAAAACTGTTGCAGGCGGTCGTAAACTGGTCGGACGTCAATTGTGAAAGGGGCTGAACGGTCGCATACATGCGAATGCAACGGTAGTGGAATGTAGTAAGCCGTAATTTCGATCGGTCTTGCAACAGTCTCATATTATCGCACCCAGTCGCAAGACTGGTCTCTGTAGGTCTCCAGCACATGTGCAAGTGTTGTACGACCTCCAGTCGACTAAATGCGACTATACTTAGTTGTGCCACCTCTCGCAACAATTCGTACAACGTTGAACAACTCTCACACGATGATCGCCCGACCGATGGTACGACCTGTTGCGAGTGAATCAATCGTATTTGATCGCGTTTGGAATTTGAACATGTTAAAAGTTCAGATGCGACCAGTCACGATCACCTCCGACCACCTCGAGTTTGTGCGATCGTCTACAACGACTGCGAGTGCTCGCAAGACACCAAGGGATCGATCGTGCAACAACAAGAAAAAACTGGTGCAGGTGGTCGTAAACAGGTCGTACGTCAATTGTGAAAGGGGCTTAAGATGCACAAGTAATATGTGAAGAATAACATACTATATTCATCACCTGGATGTTATTGCATGAAACGCCTGATCAGAATATAATTGCCATCGTTTAATCTAGCAATTATTCAGGTCATGCCTTGCCCCCAAGAATTAGGTCCCCAAATCCAGTTTTCCTGGCGCTCTATTAAAAGCTCAAGAAAGGGAGCCTTTGTGTTACCCCATTGCCATATTTACCCTAGACAAACTGCGATGGAGGGGCACACGACGCACCCTTAGGGGGTCACAATGCTCCCCTCTCAAATTTTGACGGCTGGATTAATGGAAAACCGTTTTGATTTGAAATAGGATTTCATTTTGGGAGGTGTCGTAGGGCACGGTCGTGGCATAGAATGTTGGAGACTGTGTGCACAGTTATAGAAGGATCAGGGAATTTGTTGGATTAACGTCAGTTTATGATATTTCTGTTTTGATCAGGGCTTAATCCCAGGGAGTTTGGGTGTGGAGGTATACTTGTCAAGATTTGAACGCTGGTTTCAGAGTCCATATTTGCACAAAGACCTAAACTTATGGAGAATTTGTTGCAATACTTTTAATTTTACTTCTTTTTTTTTGCCAATCATTCCATCTGATTTCTCTTTTAATGTGTCTTTTAATTTTGGGCATTATGAAAAGAAAAATTAAGAAAGAACACTGACTGCATGGAAAACCTTGCCTTAGAATAAAAGCAAGGTTTTTTATTTATGTCAAACTTGAAATTAATATTTTCATGTGTTTTCCCCCTTGGGGTGTTATTACATGTAAGTATGTATTCTAAACATGTCGACAATCCCATTGCATTAGTAATTCAGTTCAATTCAGTGTCAAATCATTAAAGATCAAAATATCTTTAATTTGTGGTTGAAAATCTTTTTTTTTTGGCTTGTCAAAATTTTCCTTTGAAAAATTTGCCCCCCCCCCCCCTTATGGAAAATCCTGGATCCGCCCCTGTTAAAGAATTACACATTTACAGCACATAAGATTATAAGTTCATTTCAAATCATTGAAAGTTTATATACAGCAGATGATAAATGTCAATTCATGTACAATAA
Source organism: Lytechinus pictus (assembly GCF_037042905.1). NCBI lineage: Eukaryota > Metazoa > Echinodermata > Echinoidea > Temnopleuroida > Toxopneustidae > Lytechinus > Lytechinus pictus. Next base: position 19,095,213 of record NC_087258.1, read on the forward strand.
TGTAATAGATGGGGGAATACTAATAATTTATGAGTTTACAATTGTAACCGCTAGTGTACTCCGCAATATACCATCCAAGCTATTCCCTTTTGGGTGTGATTAATGTTTTGACCTGGTTTTTAATTAGCCACAAATGATTGGTTGACCCAGTTTTAAAGCTGGAGTATTATACTCTAGGGTTGGTTTGGGGGGAAAAACCCTGATGAGAAATGGCCTGCAACGGCCTGAATATTAAGGGACTCGTGGGGCAAATGCTCATAAAAAATATCAAATGATACAATACAGTACAGATAACTTCTAGTACTTGAATAGCTTAAAGGTGAATTTATTCAACAGATGAGTTTTAGTTGATCAGTAGATATCAGATACACTGTTAAAAATAATTTAAACAATGCTGTTTACTATTTGAATCACACAGTAGTTGTTTAAACATTTTAGACAAGTGTTTAAAATCTTAAACAACAAAGTTTAAATTCATTTTATTATCAATAACTTAAGCATGGTTGTTTAAGATTTTATACACTTGTTTTAAACTGTTTAAACAACTACTTAGTAAACAACATTATTTAAATTATTTTTAACAGTGTACATGTATATGAGTTTAAAATGTTTGGACATTTTCAGGGTTTTTTATAATTAAATTGTGAAATTCAGGTTGGTGATCTTTCTTTTATATTATATTTCTTTATATGTTCATGGGATCCACCCGTAACTTGCATATTTACTACAATAAATTGATCCATAAAAAAATAATAAAAATGGATTAGAAACTAAAAGGTTCACACATTGCATTGCATATTTAGAGTACCATATGTAATGATTTGCTCAAGTTATTTTGCTTTCATTTAGGGATGGCACCACCTACTGCACTTGGAATGGTATATATATATATATATATATATATATATATATATAAATAAATGTGTGAAATTATACATGTACAACAGCTTTGGCAACTCTTTTATAACTTTTTTATAATTAAATTGTGAAATTCAGGTTGGCGGCTTGTCATTGTTCAAAACCCACCTACACCCGACAAAGGAAATTACATGTATAATTGGTATAGTGTCGAAAATCTGTCTATCTGACGGTCAATTGGATCGGGGTCGCCCTAGCCACTAACCCGTCTCTGTGGTCTAGTGGTTAAGGCACCGGCGTTCAAAGCTGGGGGCCCGGGTTCGATTCCCGGCAGAGACATTTTTTCGGCATTACCAATTTTTGCAAAGGGCAGATAGCTCTGGGGAACCTTGATTTAAGCTATGCCTACCATTGTTCTCTTCATCCATTTCTTTCAACAACAAAAAAATAATAATATATATATATATATAGGTATTTTGGGGGCAGGTACATTATTTTTTCTCTCTTGAAAGGAAAAACTTTGGGTTATAGTTATTCAGTTAATCTTTTTCCCTTTTCTGACATTCATGTGACTCTCCTTATCCTATTGTTTGTATATATTATTAATATGTTTGATATTGCCGGAAAAATAATAATAATCATATTCCATACTTGATTACTACTATCTAAAATAAAGAGATACTCCAACAGGAGACACTGCACATGAAGCCATAAAAAAGAGACAAATTTATGTTTGATTTTTATCTTATATGGACTCTTCATGTGAAGATAATGTCATTTAACTCTTTGCACACTGAATTAATTCTGGGGGGATTATAATGACATTTTGTATTTATGATATTTTCTTAGAATTTAGAGTTCTAGATTGCACCGTTGATACCGATGATTATTGTATACATGTTACTCAATAACTATAGCCATTTTTTAGCTTCTCCGGTATGGTAAGGGAGAAAGGTAATTATTACGATTGTGCAATTTAACTGTTTGAATGTGCAAAAATGCAACGTCAGCGCAGAAAGGGTTCTCGCACAGCTCAATGAAACACTTGCTGATATAGGCTGACCTGTATTATAATGAAGGATTATCTATTTAATGCAAATTTTTAAAAGTTTGAACTTAATGTTCTTTCACCTGTCAAGCTTAATGAAAATTGAAACATCAATTTACATCTAGAGACCTCATCACATATTGTGTGGAGAAGAATGGATGTTTGGTTGCCAAAGTTATCCATGTTGCATGACACATTTACAAACAAGCTTTAAAGGTATTGTTTAACTTTGTGAGCAGCCGATTTAAAAAATTCTCAAACCAAGATGAAACATGTGTACAAGTGCATGTATTTGAACTAATAAACCCTGAAAACAACCATTATTTAGAAAGAAAAGCTAAAACTACAAGGCAAACCCCGATTTAGTAAATAGGCGTCTTATAGACGCCTAAATAGTACACATAAGTGTATGGGATGAAATTAAGATGGTGTTTTCGGTCACTTTATATTTCAATTTTTGAAGCACTAAATAATGATTTTCTAACACAATTTTTTCTGGGTTTCATTTTTGTAACATATCACAGACACAGGTGACAAGTGTGACCTTCTAGCTCAGATTTTTTTAAAGTCAAACCAATGTTAACCAATCACTTTAAACATCAAGATTAAGAAGTGAAAATAAAATGCCATCCACCACGATTTAGGCTAAGAGATAGAAACTAATATTATGTCACAGTATTGCCGTAATTATGATAATAGAGGTTCGAATATCAGTAGGCTCTTTATCAGACCCAGTCAGCATCCCAGAAAGCTAAAATCCTTGCGTAAGACTGAATCCATTAGCCTGAAATGTCAATTAGGGTCTGTATGAGCAAACTAATTTGACACAGCAGATAGTGGGTGATTTCAAGTCTGGTGTTGGCCTTGGTGCTGGTGTTAGTGTTGGAATTTAGATTGCTTCCCCTTGCTCCAAAACTCATTCAGATTTTGTAAAACTGATCCAGATCACATTATTGACATCTCAACAACTAGTGAGTGACTTTTCGGGACCATCTTCATGTTATGTTTGATGTTAAAATCGTGTAAAAATTGACCTAACACCAACACCAAAAGGTCAACACCGGACTTGAAATCACCCATTGTGTAGAAGTACATCCAATGGGCAGTCCTACGCTCAAAACCTTACAAATTTTGAAAGTTTCATGTGAAGTCTGCTTTTGTAGACTATGAATGAGCAATGTCACAAGAATACAATTAGACTCCACCCATTTTTCTAGGTCATATACTTCAGCTATACATAGCATCATATTTTTGTTTATTACTTGTCAAAAAATTGAATGATAGTCTGTGGGCTTTTCAGTTTACCTTTTTCCTCTATATGTTTATTTTCCCTCATGGTTATTTGATGCCAATTCTTTATTTGTGTTTTTGTCTCTCTCTATATGTCTGTCCTTCATGGACACAACTAAAAGACATTGTTATATTTCTAGCCTCATATTTCAACTTTCATGAGAAACAATTTAGGGCATTATAAATTAGCCCTTTAGAAAACAATAATTCCTCTACATGCATGGAGACTATTTATGTAGTATTATGTGTCTCTGAGAACTGCTTATTATTATTATTACTATATATTGGGTGCATTATTTTTTTATTATTATTATTATTATTATTTTTTTTTTTTTGGGGGGGGGTTGGTTGTAAGCCAATTTCTCTGTTATATCTTTATAGCCTGGGTGGTGATCTACGGGAGAGGGTCAAGGAGAGGATTATCTCACCCCCCCCCCCCTGGCCTAGAGCATGGTCTTCCATGCCTAGAGCAAACAAAAATTCTCTTGTAATCAGTAATTTTGGCAAGATACTCCTTTTCTTATCCTTTCACTCAAAATCTGTGCTTTGACCTTGATCAACTTTATCTTGGACGACTTAATTTTTTGATGAATGTCAGGAGGGAAACACTACCCCACCCTTTCCCCTTGATAAATGCTGGATTATTATCCATAAACACAGCAGTTTTAACCTTGAAGTTGGCTAGCAACATCAAAGTCATCAGGAAGGCCTATACCATTGTCTGTTCCCGTCTAAAGCATTCAAATTGCAAATGACAGCCAAATGTTTGGATAATGCATAGAAAATGTTATTCCTTTAAATGTGTACCTCCTTTCATAATAATGTAAAGTCATTGTGAATGAATTTCTTTCCCTTTCATTAATTTCTTATCCTGTTTCCTCTCACTAATCTGCTCTTATTATTCTCTGGTTTATTTCTAATTCGTCTAAAGCCAAGTCATCGAATTGCCAACTCGTCTACTATCATTTGGTCTACCATCATTTCGTCCACTATCCACATGGTCTAATTGCCAATTCGTCCACTCACCATTTCGTCTAACAACCAGTTGGTCCAATAGCCATTTATTCCATATACCATTTGGTCTAATTGGAATAAGTGTTAATTGTTCAAAATGAAATGGATATTAGACCAACGAAATGGTGATTAGACGATGTGATGATTGGACCAAATGCTTATTGGACCAAGTGGTTGTTAAACGAAATGTTGATGGACGGAATGACATTCGACTAAATGAAAGTAGACAATGTGGTGAGTGGACGAGTTGGCAGTAGACGAATTGGCCATTTACCTATTCTCTGATAATTTGATCTTTTTGCCTCGTCCCCTGTTTCCCACACAACTTGTTTATAATTTTCCCTCCCCCCTTATACTATGCCTGTAACAAGTCCATGACTTTGGCAATCAAGAAAATCAGTTTTTGTGTTGCCATCCACAGCACACAAAATATAACCCAAATTCACACAAAGCCTCTCATATATTTGTTCTAAAATATTAATGTGAATTATACATATTTTTGTGAGAACTTTTAGTTTGCAAAGCCATATCAGGCTTTTCCCAAGGTTGTCCGTTTCCGTTATCAATCTTTGTAAATGATGAACATTCTTTATACTTAATTGTTTTGATTTTAATATTTGTATTTACATATGCATTGTTTGTAATAATTGTGTAAACATGTTTTTATGAGAATGGAATAAATAAATGATCAATATTGTATGATGAGTATATTCTGGGGGTTTTTTAGCTCTGAAAATATCTCAAAGTGAAAAAGAGATGAAGAGTAAATCGCAACATTGCCAATTTGCACGTAAATTATATGATTTTAAAGATCATTATTTTGTGTCATATCATTTCATGATTTTTGCATTAAATTCACTATAAATCTCATGGTCTCTTATTTTCACTTTTATTCAAAATGACAATCATATCCTGCTTGGTTTCGCGAACACCGTCATGGGAATTTATCTACCACCGATCAAAACAAGGATGGAACGAATATGAAACTGTTGACCACACCACACTAAGACCATCTCCATTTATTCAGTCCCCAGTTTCAAAACAATAATAAAAAAAGAAAACCATTAAACTGTGGGGCTTTTCGATCGTTTAAATTCAAGAATCTATCACTTCTCTTGTTTCACAACAATGATTTTTAAAAGAAAAAAAAACATTTATGGGCTTTTCCATGTTTCAATGCAATTGAAAATGCACTCATGTACTATGAACAGGATCTTAGCTCGTAATATGTAAAGTATACAATGACAGAATGATATCTTGTAAATGTTAGGGGTCAGCTTCATAGCCTTAACTCCACCGCGAAAATAATGATAACACTTTTTAGTAAACAAGAAATATAAGATTTGGACCTGTTCATTTTGTTTCAAGCCTTCAGAAGACCTATTTTACACACAAAAAACACAAATTATTCTATCTGGGTGATATTCAGACTTTCTGATCATTAACATCATTTAGTGACATTATGCAGTAAGTTCTTAGAGCAGTTTCCTCACACAAAAAATTAAAGGAAAAAGATATGCTTTTTTAGTTTTTAGCAAGTTCTCTTTAAAACTAACAGATATTTCAAGCTTATACGCTGTCTTACCAGTATTTTGCCAAGTGCTATGACATCATACACTCTCCCCCTTTTCTCACTATACTTGATATAATTCTGGATTTTTATTGTCATTAATAGTAATTATGAGCATTTACTCAGGGTAGCCACTTCAGCTTTGAAGCTGATCTCCAGCAAGCCTTGTATATTAAATGTTTATGTAATGCAGTATCATTATTATCAATCTCCATTCTCATATGCTGAGCACTTTGGTAGAAAGCCGAAGGTTCCATTTTGGAATGTCTTTTGCTTGACTCAACCAAGAATGGAAACCCCGACCTGCTAACAATAAGGCGGACACAATGCCTGTCAGGTAATGGCTCTTAAAGGACAAGTCCACCCCAGCCGAAAGTTGATTTGAATAAAAAGAGAAAAATCCAACAAACATAACACTGAAAATTTCATCAAAATTGGATGTAAAATAAGAAAGTTATGACATTTTAAAGTTTCGCTTAATTTCACAAAATAGTTATATGCACATCCTGGTCGGTATGCAAATGAGGAGACTGATGACGTCACCCACTCACTATTTCTTTTGTATTTTATTATATGAAATATCCTAATTTTCCCCTCATTGTCAAGTGAAACAATGATTAATTCCTCCCTGAACATGTGGAATTAGCATTATTTAATAATATATGGTTCAGTCAAGTTGGTCCTTATTGTCAAATCTGTAAAAAATGAAATATTGTATAATTCAAACAATAAAAAACAAAAGAAATAGTGAGTGATGGACATCATCGACCGACTCATCTGCATGTCACTGAGTTGTGCATATCAATGTTTTGTGAAAAATAAGGGAAACTTTAAAATGTCATAACTTTCTTATTCTAAATCCAATTTTGATGAAATTTTCAGCATTCTGCTAGTTAGATTTTTCTCTATTTATTCAAATCAACATTTATCTGGGGTGGACTTGTCCTTTAATAAGGAAAACAAGATTTTCCATTTTGTGCACTGAGCAGATCAACAGTGAGCTTACTTTTTGAATTGTAACAGATGGGGATTTTAATAAACCAAAACCTTTTGAATATACACAGGGTATTTGTATCTGTTGTATTTATATGTATAAAAAAAGTCCAGATCAAAAACAAATTAAAACAATTTCACATAGAAAATTGTCATAAACAAGAATTTTTTTAAATGTCATTGTATGTTACTAGTAATCTTCATGAAAAACACAAATAATATCTTTCCTGAATTTTACTTAATATTTGACGAATCTAAATGTTGGTTAGAATTTCATATACCTACTAACTTAAATCATTATTTCATTAAAATTATTGTTACAAAATTGATTGTTAATTAATACACTTGGCCCCTTTACACCAAAATTCCCCCATTACCTGCCAATGACAAACAATCTGATTGGTTCACAGTTGGGTCATGTGATCATTCTGCAAATGTAACAATGATCATGATTGGCCAATGTCATTTTGTGACTGATTTCAAACATTTACGTAGCAGCCCACCAATCAGAGAGTTGCCAATTTGTGTTTGCCTTATTTCTAAGATGTTGAATGTTTGATAATTTCAATCTGAATTTCCTCAAACTCTCACTGATATGCTGCACTCATCTTACATCTTGTAGGTGAAGAAACAAAAAAAATCATTTTCTAAATTTCGAAGTGAATTTCCCCTTTATGAAAGATTTAGATGTCATGATGGAAAACCACTGACCATAAACCACTAAAAGGAATTATGGTTTTAAGTTTTGTCAAGTGGCGTAATTTATAATATGAAAGATAATAAAAAAGAAACCCCCATTTCTTTCTCTTATCAAGAAATCATTCTTTCTTAGTTCTCATATTATGATTTTTAATAAAAGAAAACCATGTCGAATGATGAAATACTAGTAAGTGATAAGATTTGCAATTTGAATGACTACTTTTTTTTAAAGATTTGAACATAGTAAAGGTGATATTTTCATCAATTGATCCAGAATTGTCAATAATGTACCAAAGATATACAGTAATCAAAATCTATTTTCATTTTTTTTTATTATTTAATTGCAGATTTTTTTTTATCGGAGGGGGGAGACTCTTGTGACTGCAGGGTTAAAATAATTTATGATATTGCTAGAAATATTAGCTAATACTCATCAAAATGTGCTCCTAATTTTGAAAAACATACATGCAATGAGAATACCAGACAACTGGAAAGTTTGATGCAGTCTTTTACATTATATTTTTCTGAATCATTAGTTGAAAGAGTTTGATTCTTTTGTTCATTGTAGTAAAGAGTAGTTGTACATTCTTATATCTTGTGTTTCACAGCCAATGGAAAAATATTTTTTCATTTTTGGGGCTACCCGTAAATCAGCAAAATTTGTTAATATTTAAACATCGCAGTGAGTGGGGATTTTCTATTTATATTTTCCATGGCTCCTGTGAGCATTAGGAACATATATTATTATATTAAATTTATGATTTTGTGGCCAAAATCACCCAAGCCCCGGGTAATATTTTACTGTTCTCGGCAGAGTTTTTAAACTTGCTGAGAAATCAAGCAGTGATTGAAAATATCATTTACTATAGGGCTAGTGAAAGCAAAATGTTCTTTTGCATTATTTTTTCTTGCATTTTATTTCAGAAACTGTTTTTGTATTGCTATGCAGAGAGGAAACGGAAAGACACTCTCTGTAACCTCAAACCTGGCATCTGCCTTCGGAATCTAAACTGTCATTTCTCAAGTTGCAATACGGATTGATTGACTGAAGAGATATGATTTATTTATTTCATTTTCGATTGAACGTGATGCCCCCTTGTTTGGCTGGCCATGCAGGCAGTTCAAGTTCCATCCACTGTTTCTGTTTTCGGCTCTTACAGAAGCAAAATATTAATCATAAAATTTAGTATTATGCACTGCTTTTTTAGGTTTTTGAAAGTGTTGTTCACTATTGAATTACCTGCATTATTACTACCTGAAAGTTTTCAATATTGCTGTTACTTCTTGTTCTCCTACTTACTACTTCTATTACTACTACTACTACTACTACTACTACTACTACTACTACTACTACTACTACTACTACTACTACTACTACTACTACTACTACTTCTATTACTGCTACTACTACTACTACTACTACTACTACTTCTACTTCTACTATTACTACTACTACTACTACTACTACTACTACTACTACTACTACTACTACTACTACTACTACTACTACTACTAGTACTAGTACTACTACTACTACTACTACTACTACTGCTACTACAACTACTGCTACTACTATTACCATGACTACTACTAATACTACTACTACTACTCCCACCACCACCACCACTACTGACACTCTTGCTGCTGCTGCTGCTTCTACTATATTCCTGCTTCCATTATTATTTCTACTAATGCTGTGTAAAATCATGGATAGCCATAGTTTTGGTTCTTGTTGCTATTGTTTGAAACAAGAGTTGATGTTTTTTTTTGTGATTTGGGAAAAGCGGAATTACCCTGGGTATTACTGACAATCATCACAAGGAAACCTTCAATAACGCGTTGCTTTTCAGAAGGTTTCTATTTCATTTCATAACGTTATATTATATTTGGCTTTACTTTGTAACTTCGTTGAAATTTTGGAGTGAAATAAATTAGTTATCAATCAATCAATCAATCAATCAAAACTTGTATCAGTTGGAAAAAAAACTTGTTAATCATTCAATTCCTTTTTTGGGGGGGGGGAAATCATCTGTTTTCAGAAAAGAATTCCTTCCTCATTGACTTAATCAGGAAGTATTAAACAGTATCTGCTGAGTTGATAAAAAAAATCCCCTTTACTAGCAATAACATGAGACATAATCACTGTTGAGATTATAAGTTTCAATTATAAGGTATCCATTCTTTGTGGCTACGGTAATAAACATATGCTTTTCACATACTATCTTTTTTTTTGTTTCACACTGTCTTTCTTAACCCCATAATATTTGCTTTGCCGGGGCTAACGCCTTAACCCCAGACTATCGCACAGCTCATGAATATTGATGATTTTGCCACACAGCGTGATTAACATGCAATTTCGACTTCTGTGATTGGCTAATGCTTAGCCCCACACTTCCTTAGCCCAGTTTGGTTTCACGCTGCAGTTCTTAGCACCGCAATAGTGGTGCTAGCACCACAATAAGCCGGCTAACCCTGCTTTTTAGCAGGGTCAGATAGTACCCTTGGAAATTGGTGGGGCTTAGCCCCACTTTGGTAAAACGTAGTGTGAAACCGAGATGGGCTTAGCTTAACCCTGGGAAATTCGGGCTAAGACCCCCCCTTACCTATTTCCTGGGGTTGAGGAAAATTTCTGTAGTGTGAAAAGCATATTAGAAACATGTGCACATAAATAGAATAGTGCCTTGCCTTTCACATCTTCTCAATGCTCCTCCATTCTTTTCCCTTAAGTCTCTCCACCCTTCCCTCCCTTTCCTCCTTTTTTCCTTCCTCTCTTCATTTTTATGCCCCCATGAGCCTTTAGACAAGACCCTGTGTCTGACATGATGCCTATATCAGAAACCGAGCAACTAGTATTAGAAAAGACTAGTTGCTCAAACCGGAGTGAATGATCCAATGAGCCACTCACCAACTGAATTCGCTGGATCGAGCGTTCACTCTGGTCTCGCCAACTCTCTCCGCGACCCCTAGTAGTCTCATCTCAGCCACTACTTGACGAGGAATATAAACGAGTCACGAGGCCTTGTCAAAAGGCTATGTCCTCACAGACACAGTCTGGGGAAGGGGGTTATAAGGAAACTTTGTCCTGTCATCAAATAAGTTTTAATTAAGCCAGAAAATAGAAAAAGGAGAAACATACAAGTGATAATTTTGACAAAAATCCATTAAGGAGCAACAGATCGAATTGAGGGTTTTTCACATGTAGCAGCTCCCAATACGTGCATTATATTACATATGGGGCAGGTGTTGGTATGTGACACCACAAATCAAAACTTTACAAATATATAACCCTGGTAGTAGCAATTGGTTGATTTTGTAAAAAAAAAATCATTAAAATAATTTCTCTTCTTCATTTTCTGTGTTATAAACAAATTGATGTCGGTGATGTTATTATGTGGGGTCGCAAAATGAAAACTTGAAAATGTATAATCCTGGTATAATCCTGTTAATATACACATTTCTTTTTTTTTCATATTGTGTTTTTATTATGTTTATATTATTGTATTTATGATATACAAGTAACATGTCCCCTTTATCCTTTTTATATTGTTTTCATGTGATAACTTAACTTAAGAATATAAAGGTCAGATGTTCGTTATTTTGGTTTGACACAAAAGGCAAGGTGGGAATGACTTTTGTTTGAATTTTTCAGATTTCCCTCAAAAGTTGCTCATCATGTCAGATGTTGATAGAATTGATGCCATTCTATCCGCACCATCTTTGGTTTTTAGATTACATATTATATTTCCCCAAATGACCCCAAAAGGCTAGCATTATACGGCTGAGCACATAGACCTAGGGGGTACGGAACCAGGAGGGGGCTACCCCCTCAACATATTACATAATCAAGTCAAATTTAGATTGTTCGGGGCACTACATGTTGTTTCTGTTTAAAAGTAACTAGATTCAAGTCAAATGTGACAATTGTGTTCCTTGAAATTGAGTAATTTCTTGAATCTTGACATTTTAATAGAATTCCACCCCCCCCCCCATCGTGATATCTTTTTAATTTGAGCAGATTGTTTTCATATTTCAGACCCCTACTTTCAGTTTCAGTTTGGTTCATTTTTCATATCTTACAAAATATTAAATATACAATGTAACATCCATCAAAAGACAATAAATCATTCAAGATAAGATAATACAATACATCACATCACAATAATTCAATGTAAATTAGACAATGGTTATAAAATTGAATGTTCCAGATTGGAGACAGATACTAGTATATCAATAAGATGAGGATATGAAGGGCAAACTATTAACAAGCAGAGCTTGTAATTTATAGTTTCCCTATCAAAAAATTATACGTAATTGTCATCTTGCTTGTCAGGATCTGTTTGGTTGATGGGCCCTCACATTTTGCTACAGTCTAGAAATGTTTCTTTGTTCTAATTGCACTGAATCATTAAATTCTTGGTTATCTTTTAATTTACTTGCTAATCACCCCAAGAGAATTAGAAGCCTTCACCCCTCCCAGATGTCCACGAAAATTGTCTGTCATATGACTTCTCTCTCTCTCAAAAAAAGTTAATCCTGTCCATATAACCCTCTTATCTTGAATAAATTATTTTCTCCAAGATTTCATCTTGCTTCTTACATGTGCTTACCAATTTCTTGGATAGACCATTGCCATAATGAGCCAACAATTTTAAGGGGCCAGATATGGCAGATGGAGCAAAAGTTCTAAGAAGATTCAAGGGAGCAAAGCAAGCAAACAAAAGAAATTGACCTTATTAATACCAAAATCAAAGTTTTAGATACGTTTTGACATAAATTTTATAAAATTGTATTAATATTTCAATCTTTCTTATCTTTTTCTCATTGCTTTTCTCAAGTGGTCAGTATACCAGTGATCCCTACACCACAAAAAAGTTTCAATATAAAATCCTGACATTAAAGGATCATCATCAAAACAAAGAAACATAAGAAAAAAAACATGAGGTGGACCGGGAGTGATGCTTGTCAGATCGTTATGTAACTGTACCCCCCCCCCCCCCCCCGTCCTTCTGTGAACCAAATCCTGGAACTTCCCTATATAAAGCCGTCTGGTCTTCATGCCACTGCCCACGCTCATGTGACCTCACTTGTAGGATATGCCAGCCTCCCCCATAGACCCTGGTTCGAGCATATTTTCCTGGCCTCTGTACCTTTATCATTATCCCAACATTGGGTTTATCTGATTTTTTTGGTGTGTATGTCGTCATCCTGGTGAAAGAAAAATAAATACCCCAAAAAAACTATGAGCAAAGTAACCTGTGCTGTAGCATTCCTTTATTTAGCAGGAGTTTTGAAATGGGAATTTTGGAAACATCGTCATGTGCCCAACTTTACCTCAAAGTGATGATTATGTAGGCCTGAAATTCTGTCACTGTCCGTCAGTGTGCTTATAAATTGCAATGAGCTAATTTACCCCAAATGCTTTTCCAGTAAGGATTATTGAGAAACAGTTCAAGTTTTGGGGGGTTTTAACTTTATACCACATATTTCTTTCTCTGTCTCAACAAAGGATGCATACATGCTAATACCCCGTGGGGTGCATTGAAACATTACATCGGATCTCAACAGTTTGCCACAGAGCTAATCATTAGTGACCCCTTTTACTATTTTTAAAGTTCTTGTTCTATGAATAGATCCCTATTGTTTTGTTCTAAATTTAACAATTGTGAGGTGCAAAGGAAGAATAAAGTAGATATTCTTGTGAAGTCAATGGTCACTCAATATGAGTGTAGTCGTGTCACATGAGCTTTCGCTAAACTGGAAAACATCAGATGTAGGCATCTGCAGTTACCATGACAATTGCTCCTTTTCGGACTGATTTACTGAAAGTGTAGGCCTACTCACAACATAAGCACCATTTCTGATACAAATTACTTAAAAGTCATTCTCGCTGCTTTGGTGCTGACTGTTTAGTATGAACGGAAAATGAAAGCTTTTGTTTCTTTCAGTTGTTAGTCTTGATACATTTATTCAAATTATTTCCCAGGTCATTTCCTGCGAAAAATCTTCGAAACTGATGACGGAAATTCCAAGACAAAACAATGAAGAAATATACTATTAGGGATCAAGTTTTGCTTCTTTCAGTCTTGATTAGTCTCCAAATTATTTCCTTGACCATTTCCTGCAAAGAAATCTGTGGAAACCCAAGATCATCATGGAATTTCCAAGATCCCTAACTTGTTTTGTAAAAATTTGTTGATTGAAATCATAGAAATTCCCCGTCTTCGTTTGAATGATTGAACTCTTAGAATCTGGCCAGTTGTGGTCAGTTTTTCATTTCCTCAAAGAGTTCCTGCTCTGTGCATGTGAGGCTGATATCAAGAAGGAAATCTAGCAATCTACATGTAGGTCGTCTTTAAAAAAAGGGATGTCCACTAGAAGGGAATGTCCACTCTTCTCCCTTGCAGAATGGTCATTTTTCATTTCCTTGAAGTTTGTAAACCTACGTCCTGATGAAGAAGGAAATGGAGCTTCACACTTCGGCCTCTGTAAATCCGTTACGAATCCGCTCGTTCTTGCAAGGGGAGATATGCTAAGAATGTTTTGTATTCATAAAATAAAATGATATTTTCTCTATTAAGAATTGTTTAGAGATAGTATTAAACATATATGAGTTCTGTATGTTGCAAAATTGCCAATTAATGATCATTTATTTATAGGATCAAATTGTAAAATGCTTTCCTGTTTTTAATCAGACTTTGCAAAAACTTTTAAAAATTTGTTCTTCAATTTCTAGTCTTTACCCTTTGAGGGTGGCATGCATTGTTTCCTTATTTAAAGTTCAGATTATATTAGAATAACCATCTTTTGAATAATGCCCACTTCCTCCCTAATAACACCCATGCTAGTACCGGGGGGGGGGGGGGGCAGTCAAATATATTGATGTACACACGCGTGACCAAGTAATTTCCAATCACCCCCTAAACGAGTTTTTCTCTGTGTGCAAAATAACCCCCTAAACAAGTTTTTCGTGGGCTTTATTTACACATTTTGGCCCCTAAACAAGTTGTCGCCAAAATATGACCTCGGGGGAAAAAGCTTGGAAAAAAAAAACATACCCTAAACACGTTTGGCTAGTCTAAAAAAAAAGCTTTGGGGAAAAAACATACCCTAAATACGTCTGACCCCGCGATTGACCATTGACCAGTCTTTCAAAACCACCCTTTTTCTTGAAAATCAGTGTTTTTGATACCCTTAACGAGTCCACTCGCGGACCGCGTCCAAAACTGAAAAAACACCCCTTTAAACGCGTTTTTTTGGTCACGCGTGTGTACAGCAATATATTTGACTGGCCCCCTGGGACAAGTACCCAGTTTTTCAGAAAAGATCCCACCAATGCCATAAAAAAGACAGATTTTATTGAATTTAAGTTTTAACCTAGATAGGCCTATCATTACTTCCAACTTTATCCTATGATCAAATGATCAAGTCATCATCATTTTTACAAAGTTTCCCAAGAGGTCGAAGTCACAGAAAAGTATGCAAACTTAATTAGAACTTTACTCTTAAATGTGAAAAAACTCGCACAATATCACCAGCTTACATAATTCCTTAATTATGGTACTACCATGGTATCAAAAATCAAATTCATTCATGTACTTTTAACTCTCCAAAATATTGTACATCTACATGTAATGTGCCAGAATCTTTGAGAGGGCACACATAGCATAATTTTTATGTAGGGTAAATTTAGCCTTTTTTAAACATTTCATTTTAATTTTGTGATAGAATTTGTCATAATGTAACATTGAATAATATCATATTTTACCATCATTCCTTTCTTTCTTTGCTCCCTTCTCTTTTTTTTTCTACCTATATAGTCATGGAACTTTTGTTGGCCAGAGCCTAAAGCCCCCCCCCCCCCCCCCCCCACTCCTATCTGTATTGCCAGTGCATGTAAAAAGAATGTTTCTGTCCTTAGAAAATTTGTGAAAGTGGTGACAAACACAATTTCCTAAAGGATTTCTATCATTGGTTTGGGGCCCGGGGGGGGGGGGGGGGGGGGCACTTCCAGTGACGAGTGGATACCATGCGCGACCATGGGGTCTCGAAAAGTACCCTAAACAAGTATTTTCCATATTCTTAAAATGCACCCCTTAACAAGTATTGGCTTGTGAAACCCTACCCTTAACAAGTATTGGAAACAAAACGATACCCTTGCCAAGTATTCTCTGAATTGAACCCCTAAACAAGTACAGCGATATTTTAATTGTTTTATGTCACGGACTTCGGTCCTCGGTTTTACCTTTAGGCCTACCTACATCGGACTCTAAACACATAGTGTTGACTGTTGGGGAAAAAAGTACATCCTTTATAAAACGTTTTAGTCTTTTTTATACCCTCACAAATTTGATCCTAAACACAGCTTTCCTAGCGAAATATATACCCTTTTTTCATTATTTTAGTGTTTTTGACACCCTTATTACATTACGTACTTAACGTGCCCTATCTTGACAAAGACATCCTTTTTATGTGTTTTTTTGGTCGCGCATGGTATCCACTTGTCCATGCAAGTAGCTCCCCCCCCCCCCCCCCCCCGGATTTGGGGTCACACCAGGTTATCGAATAGGATACATCAACCCTCCAATTGTTTTCTGTGATAAAATTTCAGCAATTACCCAAAAATGATGGCATTATTTTGACGAGGGTTATTGACTTTGGGTTATCTGCCTTGCTGCTTCCTCTTCCTTATACTAAACAGTTATCATATTCCAAGGTGCACCATATACAGTTCCTGTACAGATTCCATGAAATAATCGCCTTATTCTTGGTAATCTATGACAACACACTCAGTCTAAACTTCATGGTACTGTAATTTAACCTTTCAGTAGGATGAAATAGAAAATTGAATTTAAAAAGGAAACTTTATCGGATATTTAGTGACCAACGATTCATTATGATTGCCCAAGTATTGTAGGGGTGATTTTGTAGTGTTGTTTTAAATGTAAGTATTGTATATCATACAAATTTTATTTCTTGTAGAAAAAAATATGTTTCCAACAGACCATTGTTGCACTTAGTTTCAAATTTGGAAAGATAGGTATTGCATAACCCAAATTCACCCTGTCTTTCTATCTCTTTACTCTTCTCTATTTCTTTCTCTTTCCCTCCGTTTCTCTCTCACCCTTTCTGTCTGTCTCTCTCTCTCCATCTCTCTCTGTCTTCATATTTGTAATATTATCTCTTCTCACTCTGCCCCTCTCTAAGTCAGTCTTTCCATACATCCTTTGACTCTCCCCCCCTTCTCCCGGCTACCCCCCCCCCCCACCTCTCCCCCTCCCCTCCAGTTCCATCTCCATTGCATTTCCTTGCACTCTAGATATCAGATTAAGATGTCTTAAGTTTTCCAGAAGGGTTGAGTTCCTGGTTTTGTGGTCAGCTAGCCTATGCCATTTTTATTAGAACAAACTTTTATCCTTAAAAAAAAACTCAGTAAAAATTAATGCCCAGCACATCCCTGTATATAAAGATAAGAATTAAGGGGGGGGCAGACACACTCTTGACTTTGAGTTGTTGGTTTTCCTAGTTTTGTCAATCTTGAGCAGCATATGTCTGCTTTTTCCTGTTTTCGAGGAAGCCATATTCCTTATGTGTTTTAAGTCCCCACAAACAGAATCTACTGTTATTGTTTTGAACACTGCTACATGTGATTTCAAGTTTAGACAAGTATTGCCAATTTAAAAGCCAGAAAAGGTAAAGGCATGATGAAATCCATATCAGCCGGTCTATGTCAATGCCATTCCTGCAGTGTTCCCTTAGATGAAAATAATAAATATCTGTATATATTGGTCATTTGAGGACACTATATTAATTGGCCCAAGGGATATCAAGATTTTTTTTAATAAGACCATGGGGGAGACACAGAAAATCCATTTAGTTTTATTTTGCAACACCCTAAAACAACCTGACAAGCAAAGCAGAAGTCTTCACCTCTGGGCCAGGAATGGCGGGCGGATGTGGGAGGAGAAGTGTGTGTCCCCCCCCCCACCTTTGTTCCCCTTCCTGTGAACCAACGGACCATCAGCCATACTATAGAAGGGGAAAAGGTGTTGGACCCTATATGCTCCCTACCTGATGTCATCTATCCCCAACCCCCCCCCTAGTCTGCAGGCACAGACCCTGATTGGAACTTTGATCAATAAGTGTGCCTCCACGCAAAGACTAGCACATACAAAACTTGCTGTTCGAATACTCTCTGAGCGAGAGAGCCTTCAGTACACAAGGCATGAGTAGGCTGCACATTCAGACCCTTAACTCGAGTGAAGGGTTTGCCCAGCAGACTAAACCCCCCCCCCCCCTCCGGCAACCACTAACTTCCATCACCTAATAATGAACTTGTGAACTCCTGACCAGCAATTTCCCTGGTATATTTTTCTCACATTCCCTCACACTGTTCCAATATCCCCTGAACTCCTCATTTTATTGCTCCCTCTTATATTCCTCTTATTTTCTTTACAGAGAGAAATATATCAGGGTATATTGCCCTGAATGTATTATTGATAGCTCTATTCACATATGGGGCTTTCCATCTCAAATTTTAAATGCAGTGCATCGCTGAATTCTGGAGACACGACCTGATGGAAACGGTGCTTGTTCCAAACACATAAACCAATCAGAACGGTGTTTGACTCCAAGAACTGGTGTTAAAAATTCACCAGTCGATGCTCTTAGCATTTTACACTAGATTTGAAGTTATGGTGTTGGTTCAATATCGGTGTTTTTCTGTTTGTTATATCACATTACATCCTACATAAATTAAATCCTGTATAGTGATTGGTTCCAATAGCATCACATAACCAAAGATATTCTAGCTATGCCATCGAAACAAAATGCCCACTGAAGAAAATTTACTATTCAGTGATGTCATACCGTCAAAAGAAAACACCCACTAAAGAAAATTTAATATTCTGTGACCTCATGCCATCGAAACAAAATACATTTGCCACTCTCCACCCAGGTGTAGTAAGTGGGTACCCGGATGAAGTTTCTTTAATAACAACCGATAAGAGTACCTGTGGTGAAGTCAGGGTATTTAGTTGCACTGCTAAAAAACATTGTATCAAGTTCTATATACATATTGCATTTTATGTGTTATTATTATTATCATTATTATTATTATCATCTATTTTTTATCATTATTATTATTATTAAATTATTATTAATGTTATTGTTATTTTTTTCTTTCTTTCTGTTTTCTTTTTTTTTTTTCTTTTTTTAATTAAAATTCAGTATGATACAATAATTCTAAAATAAATATTTGCAGTACAGATTCATTTGATAATTAAATTTCTGATTCATGCTTAAATAAGATGGAAAAATTCAGAAATGGCATCCTTTTTCAATTTTGTGAAAAAGTAAACAAAAGAGGGTGTAAGAGGCCATTCTCATTACGCTTTCTAAAACTAGTTTACTGGAAACCGATTCAGGAAATCAGTTTGGAAGATCACTTCGACCGTTCTCACTACACGTTAAACTAGTTTCCACGAAACTAGTTTTAGGAAGGTAGTGAGAACGGTGTCTTAGACACCCTCAAAGTTCAAACAATAACCTACCATGAACTAAAATCAATGTCTGTTCATCATACTTCATTGGCCTGTATTCTGAAGTCAGGTGTAACTTAGACCATGGTTTAACTCTGTGCTAAAATTATGGGAAGCCAAAAGTGTCAACATTTTTATTAAGTTGTATGTTTTTTGTGTTTACTGTGCTCTTTTCTGATTCATCGATGGTAAAGACAATCATCTATTTATAATTCCTAGACAATTATGAATGATTTGAGAGCCAAATGAGCTGACATATGATATCTCTACTGGTAGTGATTTATGTAGCAATTGGCTGTCCATACTTAAATCACAACTGTAAACCCGAGTTTAAGTTAAACCTGACTTCAGAATACGGGCCATTGAGTTTTGTGTGAACCCGGTGATTACCTAGGTTACTGCCGTCCATGTGTTTGCAATCAAGCGGTGGCAAAAAATGTAAGGTGAAACTATTTAGTCCCCTGCCCCCAAGGTTCGTAATAATGTGGTTTAATCCTGTGTATAATATAATTATGACCCCAAAATCTGACTCTACCAGCAGGATGTGAAGGATTATTATTTCATGTTCAAATACAACCGTGGTGGACTTGGGGGGGGGGGGGACACACAAAAATTCCCCCCCCAAAAAAAAAAATGTACATGCATATAATCTCTAACCATGCTGACATCAAATTCAGTTTTAGAGTTCCCTTATGCTACCCTCAAATTTCTCAAAGATAAGCACAGAAATTTCAACCATAAATCGGGGGTCTGACATGGAAGAGTAAAGTCCCACATCCCCATTGCTCTATCTACCATTGCATATACCATCTGGTACCCCAACAATGCTATCAAAGAGGATGGATTTCTTCTTCAAATGTTATATACGATAACTTCAAGAATATTTATAGTAAAGAAAATCAATACAAATTTTGATCAACACAAATATAATGTTAATCCTACACACTGGATGAAATAAAGGATGAACTTAATTTGGAGGGGGAGGGAGGCAATCTATTGAGAATAATCTTTAGTATATCCATTTTCTAACAATTTTCTTTAACACCATGGGCAACATTCTGTATTTCAAGTAATTATAATAGCTGTTACATGCCCCCCCACCAAACAAAAGGATAAATGAGAATCTTGCTTGAAGTTTTGTTCCTTTTTGGTTCTTTCCCCCTTCCTTTCCTTTTTTTCAAAGATACTTAGTTATGCAAACTCTTCGAAAATCATTCAGGTTTGATGAAAAGTAAATCCATATAACTACCATCCACCATTGGATTAGTACCATACAATGAATGATATATGGGAGAATATGATTTGATTTCTTTGAGATACATTTGGCTGGTAAATTGCCAATTCGTCCACTGCTAACTCGTCCACTCACCACATGGTCTACTTTCATTTAGTCTAGTGCCACTCCGTCCATCAACATTTCCTCTAACAACCATTTGGTTCGATCATCACTTCGTCTAATCACCAGTTGGTCTATGACTGTTTCGTCTCATAACCAGTTGGTCTAATACACATGTTATTTCAATTCATTTTTCCCAATTAACACTTAGTCTAATTAGACCAAATGGTATATTGACTAAATGGCTATTGGACCAACTCGTTATTAGACAAAATGGTGAGTGGACAAATTGGCAATTAGTCCATGTGGATATTGGATGAACTGATGGTAGACCAAATAATAGTAGACGAGTTGGCAATTGGACGAATTGGCATTGGACCAAATGAAAATAAACCCATTCGGCTTTATATTTCAGTAATGTCATGTTGTGAATGAGAAGTCAGTTGATAGAAATTCAGATTAATTAGATTAATGTAGCCATATCATTACAGCTTATTTACTTCCAAAGAGGCAATATAGTGATGATGTGAAAGGAAGCAAATTAAGTTAATTGCTCAAATTTGGATTTGTATTACATACAAATTTGATTGTGAATTGTACCGAGGTTTGTTATACCGAGGTTTGTTATACCGAGGTTTTTTACCTGACTGCTAAGAAAGCACGAATGCCTGTGAGCAAGCAACCAGGGGACCAACGGCTTAAGGTCCTCTCCGAGGGACCTGGTAATGAGGATAAATGCCTTACCAAAGGGCACTAGCGCACCAATTGGGAATCGAACCCGGGTCACCGGAATCCGAAACCCCCGCTCTACCGACTGAGCTATCGCGCCTCCCTAAATTGAGTAGTGTCATTACAATATATACAAACCATTTTATGTAATCAAACCAGTCTACACAATTTACTGAATTAAATGAATAATCATTATAGTACCTTTCATTTAATAATTTGATTTTTACTGTTGATTCTGTGGCATCTGGCATGTAGTTATGGTAGTCATTGATGTAAAAGTCAATTTAAAGGGATAATGTTTCTATATAGATTTTAGTTGTTCAAAGAATGATGTAGGCCTATCTAGTACATAGACAGATTAGTTATTGGTTTGACCCTGTAAAAAAGGAATTTAAAGCTAAATGAATGTAGTTGCAGTAAAACACTGATTTCGTGAGAAAGTCTGTAAAACCAAGTTAAAGTATTGATATATCATCGTGGATCTAGATCTGGTACAGTTACATAAACTGAACTTTGTGAAATCATAATATCTAGCTAAAAAACGATCACACTGAAGATCGCCAACACAGATAGGCACACGTGGGACACTGGGACAGTGTATTATTATTATTGCTGGAATAAAGACCCGACGGAAGTGACCGAATCCGCGCTTATTTTGCTTATTTCTCAGCAATTACACAATTTCTTCCAGAATCCTTTGGCACATATTTTTTATTCATACAAACAGACACTTTGGTGATCATTATATAAAATTCTGTAAAAAGTCATTTTGAGATCATTCCCAAAACTGGAATTTACCTTTAATTTGACATGGAAGGTATTTAGTGAGCCCCCCCCCCCCCAAAAAAAAAAAAAAAAAAAAAAAAACATTGCAACTCAAATGCAGGATTGAATAGGCTTTACATCTTGTAATAAAACTAAATAAAGAACAATACATATTCACAATGATACAAATGTACATAGTTATGACATAACCTAAGAGCATAACAAATAAGGGAATAATATAGACAATTATATAAACAAAAAGAAAGGAGAAAAACATCTTGCAACATACACATCTATACACTGGTTTATTTGATATTTGAGAGAGAATTGGGGAACAAATTTCCTTTTCAACAACTCAGAATATATTTCACCTAGTTTACAAAATGCCTGTCATCTTTTACAGTACAGATATCTTGCCTTTGTTCATCATATTTATTTTTACAAATTTAGCATTCCATTTTAACCGCGATGAACTTCTGTGAAAAGAGTTCAGATGATTTTGGTGTGCATGATGACAAAGGACTTCTTCTACTTGGCATTTTTCACTAGTAGTTTATCAGGCAATTATTTCTTTTCAAACAAGCCGAAGCAGTGATTCCAAAATCTAATGATGGAAATCTATGTTTGTACATCATATCCACAAGTTCAAGGTTCTAGTGCCATATAGATTTCCAAATTTTCCATTGTCATTTATGTTTTAATCAAAATAAGTTATGTATTTTAGGTTATTTATGCATAAAGTACTCCTGTAAAGGGGCTTTCACAATTGCTCTTGCGATCGTTTGTGATCATTTGGTCACAATATATGTTGCACATAATCGCAACGGTTGTAAGCAGTCGCATCACCAATTGTGAAAGGGGCTTTAGTAATAATAATACGTAATATAACATACTTTCCATCTTAATCATGCTTAACCCTGTAAAACTGCCTTTTACAATTTTAGGCACTTTGCTTAAGCCTGCCACTCTAACAACAAGTTGATTAAAACTTTAAACAACTTGTTAAAAGCTTTAGATAATATAGTGATGGGCTTAAACAACATGCTTAAATTTCAAACAGCGCTTTTCAGTGGAGGCTCTTAAAATGAAATATGAGAAGATAAAAATAAATTTTTACAGGATTACGCTTTAAAAATGAATACATAAATGTTTGTCTGCCAGAAAGCACCATTATAGAGGAACAGGGGTGCTCAAAAGTTAGTGAACCCCACCAGAAAATGAACATATTTTAAAGTGTTCAAGTTCTGCCATGTTTAAGGTATTTTGTTGTGAAGTCAGGTGATAAATTATTACATTCAATAAAGTTTGTTTCTCTGGGCTCGCTGAACATTGTAGTGTTGTTGTCTACATTCAACACTCAGCATAAAGTGATTTTTTTGGTGGGGTTCACAAACCCTGGTGTGCAACTGTATCTGGACCCTATATTGGAGGTGCAGTAGCACCTTTACAGAAATTTCCTTGAAATATATTTTGAAGGAACCTGGCATAGAAAATGAATGTTGTACAAAAATTCTGTTGGAAACCCCATTTCTGTGAGGGCTCGCGTGCCTCTGGGCAATGGTACTGAACTTTACTTTTGTGAGCCCTGGCCCATTTTGGAAAACCTTTTTCTTATTTCCTTCTTCTTTCCTTTCATTTTTACTTATTTATATTGAATTATTCAATTTCATATTGTATTTTTGTCTTTACATTGTACATTTTTTGTTTGTTTTTATTGCCAAATAAATAATAATAGTAATAATAATAATAATTTCTACATTTATGGCTCATACACAGAGCTACCAAAAAGTACTGATTTTCAGTACTTTTTGGTAGCTGAAATATTGATAATTTCATGCAAAATACTAATATAAAAATTATAAAGGCCATTTTATGTGTTGTCTGTCAGTATTTTTTTTAAATACCGATCCCCTCACCAAAATACTGATTTTTCAGCCGGCTATTGAAATTCTGAAATGTTCTTGAACGGTTCAGGTGGGCAGCTCTTGTTACAGTGATTGAAACTCAGTTGATCTTTTAAGTAAATACTTGTATAAATCACTTCATTGATCTTTATAGTGTGTACAGGAGGTGATTTGTTTGTTTGTTGTTGAAATTGAGGGGTAGCCTTAACTGATGACATCTTTTAAGAACAAGTTCAGGGTAAGTCTGTACTTGGTTAGATGAATAGTTAATTTTCACAATTTATTCAAACATATTTTCAAATGTATTCACTCTAAAAAAAAAATACCCAATATTGGGTAAAATGGAACATGCATGCTTGTTGGGTAAAAAGATACCAAATATTTTGTAAATTTTATGCAAATTTGCATTGAAATTTACCCTTCAAAGATGCATTTTGCCCAATATTGGGGGGAAAAATTACCCAGCAAACATGCATGTTCCCTTTCTACCCAATATTGGGTAAATTTTTACTCTCTGTTTTTAGAGTGTTTGTAGACATTGATTAAGACAGTGTGTAAAACAATTTTGGAAGAAAGATTGGGCCCCTTTCTCCCCCTTACCCTTTTCTCTTCAATCATTGATCCATCCCTGGTTCTCGAGACAGTTGTTAGAAATGGTGGCGATAGGATGCCAGTTTGTGGGAACATAAAATGCCTTGCCTAGCACATATAATATATACAGTTCTCATTTTGACAATTGAAAATCGAAATATTATTCTTTATAAGTAAATAAGTAGAATTATTTATATCCAGGAACATTACAAACTGAATTCATATACACTGAAAAGGAATTTGATGAAATTAATAGATTATTGATTTCATGAATCTTTAAGAAGAAAACTTTGCCTAAATAAAAACCATGCCATTATATAAAGAAAAAAATATTAAAAATACCCTTTTTGATGAAATAATAGGCCCCTTCTCTTTCCAAAACATGAAATAAAATCATTCCAAAGTTTGAGGAAAACTTGACAAGGGATATACATTTATTTTCAGTCCATTATATCAGTGTAAAGATGCTTTATATAAATGCAGTTTTCAAAGACATATTTTCTTCAAATATCCATAACTCAGAATGTATGATTATTCTTAAATTTCCAAGATAGTATAAGGTAGTAATATATTGACATGGACTCCCCCCCCCCCCCTTTAATCCTTCTGCTAGATTAAACTTGAACTATTGTTTAGTACCTTGTATAGACCAATGTTTGTCAGAGGGAGTATGATATTTGTCCATTCTATTCTTATGGTCAGAGATCCTATCTTTGTATCTGTTTAACCAACTATTAGCTTCTGAGATTTATTGGAACAAGATGGAGGTTGGGTAAAGTTGAAGTTCAGGTCAAGACCCTAATTATTTGGTGGTAAATTTAATTTCCCTTTGACCGTGTTGACCATGCCAACTGTCTCTTTTGTTATTGGTATCAAATATAGTAAAGTACAAGCACTGTGCATTCAAAGTCATTGTGTAGTTCTGGGTGCCCTTCTTGCAGGGATTTGCAACTGATGCATGTCAGTCACAACTTTGCGATTGATTCAGATTAGAACGATCTCCTGTACACAGTTGTGATCAATCTCAAAGTTGCAACTGCTATGAATTGATTCTTCATTGATCGGACCCAGGGATTCAGGATTTTCACAGATCATCAAAATTTCAAAGTGGAAAATTTTTTTTTTTGGATAAAAAGTTGATGCACAGTCTGAAAGTTCTTTGGAAGTCAAGTCTATCCATATAGTCCGTTAAATTGTAATATTCATGCTTAACACTTTTGAGAGTTGGTAAAAAAAAATCAAGCCAAATTTCAACTGTCAATGATTATTCTTTAAATCTCACCCATGGCTGAAATTCTGAAAACCAACATTTTTTTACTTAATTTTTTTATAAAGTTCACCAAAAGTGTACACGGAATCATTTAATTTCACTTTCAAAAGTGCACCAGTGCCCCAATGAGAAGCTCAGTCGCTTCACTCTTGTTTTCGAGTTTCTTCGAAAATCTTTATGCGTCTTGCCCCCCCCCCCCCCCCCCCCCCCCCGGAAAAGGGAAAAGTTCTCTGCATATGGCCATGATCTCACCACCTATACAAGCATTAAGACTGATATTTGTTGGGCACAGTAAAAAAAAAATTATGAGGAGAGAATTCAGTTTAATCAAAGCAGATGAACTGGAACTTCACATTTAAAATCTGAATATGTTATCGGAGCATATTTCCTATGAAATCTGTAGCAGATGCAACATATGCCTGCAAATGAATATACCTTGGGTGTGGTTTCATATACATGTAGGTGTTTGTAAAGTTATACTTGAATTTAGAAACAAATTAGAATATGGCAAGCTAAGAGGGGGCCTCGATCACTTTTAATCACATTAGTTATATAAGTATGAATTTGCTGATATTCATGAACAATTATACTTGTTACCTTGGTTGTTATTGTAATTACACAATATTCCATTATTTTAAGTAGGATTATTGAAATAACTGCCAAACTTAAAAAAAAGGAGGGAAATATCTTAAGCTTATAATTATGTTGGCACTCCATGTTGTGTTTGTTTGTAATATCATGCCTAACTTTACGGACAGCGTTACGAATAGTAGCATCAAATTATACCAAAAAAACATTTTCTTACATGATGGCACTCCATATATTACATTCGTTTGTAAAATCATGCCTAAGCTTTATCAAACACACCCTCCCTCAGATTAGAAAAACATTTTCTCATTAGTTTACCAAGGATGCACGAACATAAGAATAGTCTGCTGTGCAAACCCTTCACTTGAGTTAAGTGCATGGTCTGAATATGCAGCCTAAGTCGTAGCCAATGATTTGTGTTCAGAAGGCCCCTGTTAGTCTGCTGGGCAAACCCTTCACTCGAGTTAAGTGTCTGAATGTGCAGCCTACTCATGCCTAGTGTACTGAAGGCTCGAATTGGAACAGCAAGTTTTGTATGTGCTAGTCTTTGCGTTGAGGCACACTTGTTGATCAAAGTTCCAATCAGGGTCTGTGCCTGCAGACTAGGCCCCTGTAGTTCCTGAAATTTAAACAGCAAGTTGTATTCATAGTCTTGCGTACTGTAGACCCACTTGTTGATCAAATATTCAATCAGGGTCTGTGCCTGTAGACTATCATACATACAGTAACGAAGGAACATCCATTGTGTATCTCTTTGAGATGAGCTAGTTTCATCTGCTTCGCCAGAGAGAAAAACAGCTTCTTGTCCGTGCTTTAATCAATGAAATGACCTATAAAATTATGTAGGAAAATTGTTACTTGTACTTTTCATCCTTTGAAAGGGCAAGGAGCATGCACCGACTTCCACTGACATTTATCTTAGTGGTGAACCTTATGTTCAAAGGTGGGGGGGGGGGGGTTGAACGAGTGTTTCACCTCCCCTCCCTACTTGACTAGTACCGGGGAATAGTCTGGGACTAGTATGACATCATGGATTTACACCACTGATGGTTACATAAATGAATACACGATTGATATTTTTCTGCCAGAGACTGTAATTCATCAGGAAAATGTGTGCAAAGCGTAATTCATCAAACCTAACTCTGAATTCTATAATCCTCACAGAATCCTCAACCCAATGCCATATATCAAAACCCTACGTTGCAATAAATCCACAATCAAAATTCAAAGATTCTAATCCTTTCGGTATTGTGCTTAAATTCTATGGTGTATTTTCAACACCTGATGGTGCAGACCTCCCATATTGATCAGAACACTGACTGGTGTTTATCTTAACACCATAGCTTGCAGTGGTGTGATGAGCAAAAAAATCTTGAGGGGCCAGATATGCTGGATGGAGCAAAATTTTCTTAAAAGATGCGAGCCAGCGAAGGGAGTGAGAAAAAAAGTTTTTTTTAATTCTATTATTTGGATAGATATTGACGCGATATTCAGAAAAATATGATATATTCCACTCTTTTCCTTTTCTTTTTTTTTCTCCTTTTTTCTCCTTTTTTTCCTTTGTCATGAAACTTGGGGGTCATGACACACAAGCCCCCCCCCCCGATCAGAAAACAAATGACAGTGTAGTGCAATCAACAGGGATTTGATTGACACTTGTCACATACTGCACAAGATCAATTATATTCCAGTATAGGCCTATACATATAGTCATTACAGAGATTTCTTGCTGTATAAACTGAAGTTCATTGTGAATCTGGTGTTATAACAGATAGGCATCCATCATCTAAAATGGAAGCCATATAAACTTGTAAAGCTTTGACATGGGTGTAGGCAGAACAGATGATTCGAGCCAAGGTCTTGTGGCAGATGGATCGAGGGTGGGGGGGGATGCTTGATCGGCCCTCGTTCCCCTCACCACCTGTTAAAACCAATTTGAAATGAAATGGGGTAGAATACAGAATATATAGGCCCTTTGACTATTATTCAAGTTGAATGCTATCCCTATACCCCCCCATATTTAGCATAACCCATTGATTAATTTTGTTTTCGAAAGGCGTATACGTTCTTTGTGCCTTTTGTTGTTTTCCCATTTCAGTTCTATATTTGATTGGATATCTTTCATAAGTGTTCAATAGCTTGATCCTCAGGCTAGTCAACATGGCTATGAAAGATATGTTTGGATGCAGGTATGTATAGTCGAGTTCAAATAAAGAAATTACATATTCTGTCATCTCCTGATTAATATGCCCTTGCATAAGTTCACTGAATCCATACAAAATAAAAAAAAAATTAAAAATCAATTTTTCGATACAGATTTTTGATGAGTTCTCTCCCTATATTTCATTGGTCTAGGTCCATTAGACTAAGCGTCTCACCCATAAAAGCTAATGTACTTTTCAAGGTGTTCACATTGTTTAAGCTCGCTACCAACAGAGTTCGAGCTTGTGATGTTCCCATGCTATTTGTGTGCGATGTTTTTATGATATTTACTGTAGCTGAAGGTTGGCAAGTCATGTGAAAGCAGCATATTTACCAAACCATACTACAAGTTTCAGTTCATATATATGTACACAGTATATATATATATATATAGAGAGAGAGAGAGAGAGAGAGAGCCAAGGGGTGTGGAACTGGGTACTGAGGTGGCTGCAGCCCCCACCCCCACTATTTCTAGTTAATATTGAGAAAATGTAATTAATTGGGACCTACATATTTTCATTTTTTTGCATGGTCAGATTTTGTGGAGAATGATACATATTAATTGTCCTGTGACACAAGACTAATACCCTTATTTTGATCAGAAATTTATATAAAAAGATTTAGTTCCCTGTTATTCTGAAAAGGTAGGCCAACCTATATACCAGTATCCAAGTAACATTGACCTCATAGTATAGGCCTAATGTATATTCCCTATTAAAGGTCAAGTCCACCCCAGGAAAATGCTGACTTGAATAAATAGAAAAATATCAAACTAGCATAGTGCTGAAAATTTCATCAAAATCGGATGTAAAATAAGAAAGTTATGGCATTTTAAAGTTTCGCTTATTTTTCACAAAACAGTGATATGCACAACTAGGCGAGTCAGTCGATGATGTCCATCACTCACTATTTCTTTTGTTTTTTATTGTTTGAATTATACAATATTTCATGTTTTATAGATTTGACAATAAGGACCAACTTGACTGAACCATATAGTATTAAACAATGCTAATTCCACATGTTCAGGGAGGAATTAATCATTGTATCACTTGACAATGAGGAGAAAATGAGAATTTTTCATATTTCATATAATAAAATACAAAAGAAATAGTGAGTGGATGACGTCATAGTCTCCTCATTTGCATACCAGCCAGGATGCGCATATAACTGTTTTGTGAAATCAGTTAAGCGAAACTTTGAAATATCATAACTTTCTTATTTTACATCCGATTTTGATGAGATTTTCAGTGTTATGCTTGTTGGATTTTTCTCTTTTTATTCAAATCAACTTTTTGTTGGGGTGGACTTGTCCTTTAAATATGCCCACCCCAATCCCATATATGTTTACCATCTACACATACCTGCATCTATCTTAGGAGCAAGGGGTTACCAGCCAGTAACTCCTTGATCAAACTTGATGGTTGGATCATGGCAGATCCATGATTAGGTGGATGGTAAAATAATTTAGACCCCTATAAGTGGGTCCTAGGCCTGGACCCATTTATAGGCCTTGCTGTGAGTCACAAAGGGGGACAAAGAACTTCCTGATATTTGTGTGTGAGATCCATGCCCTCAAATAGACCCCTTTGTCTAATCTTCTTAAGTGGTCTTTGGAGGGGTAAAGAAAGGGGTACTTAGAGGCCCCATGGGGGTATGATTGGTATACATGTACATACATGTACAAAGAAGATTTGAACTTGGTACTTTAAGAACAGGAGTTATCATCTGTTAGGAATATTACAGGTACCAAGTATGTTGGGAACAAGTTATCCAAATTTGGCTTTATATTCTTAAAAGTAATTTAACTAGTAGTGGTTATGGACAAGAAAACCAGCGATTATCAATCATAGATTCTTGCATGAGGACTAAAATATCAAATGGGATCCAAAATATATGATATTTGACATATTTATCACATTTGGAATAATTATTAAGGAAACTCAACCACAAAATTTATACCTAGTTTACTCAGCTCTAAAAAAAAATCTTTTCAGAATCCATTTAGATTTACTTCGTAAACATATGCAGAATTTTATTGTTTGATTGAATATCAGAAAGGGGATCCCCCATAATTTTTTGCTTGTGAATCATTGTGTTTATTCTTCTGACAATCGGAAGACCATGAGTATCTTGAGTAGGCCGATAAGATGCAAAAAATCATTCTTCAATGATATAAATGGCAATGTTGATTGTGGTGTGCCAATAATAAGGAGACGATAAAAATAGAAAATGAAATTTACAATATTACTCACTCAGGAAGGTTAACAACCTGCCATCGCATAAATGTGCTTGGATGTTTTTTCTTCCTGACACTTTTTCTATTCCTTTTCATTCTTTTTTAAAATCTTTTTTCTCTTCTCCTCAATACCAGTTTTGGTAACAATCTCAAAATGAGTTGGAACAGAATCCAATAAACTTAGTATTTGTATGTATGAATAAAAATATGTGCCAAGTGGCTCTGGAAGAAAATGCGTAATTGCTGAAAAATGAGCAAAATAAGCACGGAATTCCATCAAATGTCTGGTATTTTTTCCGAGCAATATTAGTACACTGTCCCACATATGCTTTCCTGTGTTAGTGATCATCAGAATTATCGGTTTTCATGTGAAATTTCATGATTTCACAAAGATAAGTTTATTTCAATGTACCAGATCTAATTGTTTGCTGCAACTACTGGATGTCTTTTACCTCTGTGATAATATTTACTTATTTTAATCTTCATTGTTGTTATGGAATGAATAAAATTGAAAATGAAAAATTATTATCTTTCTTCATTTCCCTCAAAATCCACTTTCCCTCTGTAACTTTCTTTCAAAAGAGGATTACCTCAGAGTGGTACAACATCTGGTTAGGGTTGTCTCCATTATCTGCCTGGCACACGAGATCTCCTGCCTTTAAACCCCTTTGTGTCCTAAAGAATAATGGATGCCTTATTGGAATTCTCTTGACCATGGAAATGGAAAACCTAACTGTAAATTCTGAGGAGCTAACAACTATAAGCTGGTACTTGAAATGTGCCTGTTATGTAACAGTAAACCCTCTGGAGGCAGTTTGAATTAAGAAAGAAAACAAGAAAGAAAGGGAAAGAAGGAAGAAAGAAAGAATGTAAAGAGAAAAGAAAGAAATACAGCTTCAAAGTCAAACCATTTTATTATGATTATTATTAGTATTTGTAGTAGTGGCAGTGGTGGTAGTAGTGGTAGTAGTAGTGGTAGTAGTAAGTAGTAGAAGTAGTAGTAGTAGTAGTAGTAGTAGTAGTAGTAGTAGTAGTAGTAGTAGAAGTAGTAGAAGTAGTAGAAGTAGTAGTAGTAGTAGTAGTAGTAGTAGATAAGCCATATTCAATAAATACATTAAAATCCAGAATATTGAGAAATGAGAAATGTGTTTTGTTGTTTCTAACATTGGTATCATTCACTTTTCAATCAATTTTCGGTTAAGATGATGATGTTGATGGTAATGGTTATGAATATTGTGAGGATGATGATGCTGATGATGAAAGAGATAGTGATGGAGATGATGATAGTGATAAAGATTATGATAGTGATAGTTATTAGGCCGATGATAGCGATAATGATTATGATAGTGATAGTGATGAAGATAATTTTTAATATATTATCAGAGTGTTGGTGGTGATCATGAGAAGATGATGATGGTGATGATGATTTTAATTTAAAATGGTCTAAAATATTGCTCTTGGGGCTTTAAGGAAATTTGTCGAAGATGCCATGTTATGTCCCCTCAATTTTTTTTTGCTCATCACATCACCGCAGCTGCCGGTGTGTACAGCAATATAGTCAAGTGCCACTCCGCTTGCTTGGATTGTGTTTTATTTTGGGCATGTTACTTTTGGTCTATTGCCGTTATTATGATTTAATACAGGTCCCCTCCCTTAATTCTTGCCCCTCTCGAGCTCACACCCATTTTCGTCACCCATTATCAAATTAACACAGCACCTGCCAGTCTGCTAGGCCCATATTACCTGTTATTACCCTGGGTGTATTTTATATGTATGATGCTTTACTCATAACCAATGTCATATGGCCAACCAAAGGCATGCCAACTCAAAATAAAATTACCACTTGAAGTACACACACATTATCTTATTATTATTGTGGAGCGTCGTGGCCCAGTTGATTGGTCTCAGAAGGTGGTGGGTTCGAATCCCAGCCATGGCGTAGTTTCCTTCAGCAAGGAATTCATCCAAAGTGTGCTGTGACACTCGACCCAGGTGAGGTAAATGGGTAGCGGCAGGAGGTAATCAAAAAGCTGTGTGCACCTGAATAGGTAGCCTGGCTTAGCCGGGGTAATAATAATAGCAGGGCTCGCTGGGAGAATAGTTTTCGGAACTGAAGTGGCTACCCTGGGTAAAAATACCGTTATCATTATTATCTTCTATCCTTTTTGTCTCATTTCACACGGTCTTATCCCATTTTATTGACAAATTGCCATTTAGTCCCTTTCAACTTTTGAGAGGCTTACCCTTATCTGCTAACATCCACTTGGTCAAAAGCCATTTAATCTATATATGTTTAGACAACAGAACAAATGAATATTAGACCAAGTGCCAGTGGACCAAATGGTAATCAGACAATTTCAATAGTAGACCAAGTGGGTTTATATTAGCCATGATGGTGTTAGACAATCTGAGAATTAGACCACCTGCTTTGAACATTTTCTCCCTTTCTTTGTATGTGCTACACTACATCTTATTTTCTTGATCACCATGCAAGATTTTGTCAAATTCTCTGTCACAGTGTCACTCTTTGTCATAATTGTACCACCTCATCTCTTCTTTGCACTCCCCCTCTTTTCTCTTACCTCCCCCTCTTCCTGTTTCTCCTTTCTGTCTTTCTCTGTGCCTCTGATACTGAAAATTTGCATTCCCCTTCACTCAAAATCTTTTGTTTTAGCCCATCTTTGTCCATTGTGTACATACACACAATCTAATATTCTCGCACTTATTTAGAAAATGTTATTACCTAATACATGTTACTGTACATCCAAAATGGTCAGAAATAACAAAGCTTTTACAGGCTGTAATTATATATCCACAAAATTTCAAACAGTTTTAATTTATTTCAACAACGACAAATGCAGACAAATTTGATGACTCAATCGTAGTGATCATTCCTGTGATGATGATAATATTTATACATTTATATATATAAAACACATATCAATAACTTAAAAACATGTAACACGTAAACAAATAGCGGCATACTTTCCCCCAAGATGGAATATTAGGGACATCCTTCCAACACAAAGAAAAACAATATTCATTTTCCAAAGACGCAATATACAATACATGTATTGATAAATATTACCCAAATGATAATTTGAAACTGAAGAAAAGAAGAAATAATTATCAGATATCTGAAACATGCAAGGCCCTGATAGTGTTTTATCGACACGGAGCAGCACAAACAATATAAATTGGTGACATGTACTACGTATATTCACAAGAAACGTTTATGACACAGGGCAGAAGTAAATTGCCAATTTGAAGATCGGTATTAATACTGTGTAAACAAGGGGCGGTGGTCACATCACAGGATAGGCCAATATCATGGAGCTACTATATTTGGTGTGAAGATATATATATATTATGTACTCCTGATAATGAATAAGAATGGGTGTAAAAGATACCCCTGTGGAACCCCATCAAAACCCATGTGACATGTACCTATAGCTACATGTATATGTAGTTTCATTTACTTACAACTATTTCCAATAAAACTTCATCAGCGTTAATACCTCGGTCACATTTGCTCTACATCGGCCGTATAGTCGAAAACAGCCGTTTTAACATTTTTTGTACCAGCTAAATATAGGTGGTTTGAATAAAAATGAATAAAACGGCCGTTTTCGACTCGCCGTACGGCCTCTGTAGAGCAAATGTGACCGAGATATTAATGATAAAACATCATTAATTTCTTTGCCTTAGTATTGCTTTTAAATAGTAAAAGAGCCACAATGATCTGAAAGGTTTCTGCGTTACAGACAAAATCACATCACATTTCTTTCCTCAAATAGCCACACACATTATGTTTAAAAAAGATATCAAACCCTGGAACACTGTATTCTGCTCTGGCAAGTAATCAGAATTTAGAACCGTAATAAAAAAACAAATTTCTGAGAATGAAACCGTTTTCATGGCTCTCATGATTTATCTTAAAAACATTTCAAAATGATAACAGAGTTCAGGTCTCAAACCTTCGACAACCCTGGATTTAAATGCTTATATGATTGTAACCTCTGCGGTCTATTACCTGCTCTCATTGATTTTACAACTATTGCACTGTGTTGCGTGGTACTGCATGAACGCAATCATGATTTTTTTTCTTCAACTAAGGTTACCATGGTAACAGCATTCATTCCACACATCAATGATACAAGTATTTTATAGCACCATTTACGTCTTCAGTTCAAGATTTAAACAAGAATATAGAAAAAAAAATACCTTTAATGGAGCAGCCAGAATATACGGATCCAACGATCCAATAAATAGCAATGAAAGGCTTTTAACAATATAAGATAGAACATGATAAAAAGATGAAGAAGACTCCAATTATAATACATACATTTCAAATACTTGAATATGCAAAAAAAAAAACGTATTCTTCTACTCAAAATGTATGTTCCGTGACAAAAGTATTCTGTACTACACTGTACACCCATAGAAAATAGTATAAAAGATTGGATTGCAAGTAGATTCGTGGCGGCTGACGATGTAGCCAAACCAAGGCAGAACGGTTGTGCATATTAACTTAAGAGAAAATTTGTTGACTGAAATAAACCATATTGGGCAACCTATTACTTGATAAATTCTCTCTACATATATTTGGAAAATACAGGGAATCGAGGACCATCTGAAGCCCACATGCTATCACTAAAGAAACGTATGAGGAAAGAGATTAGTATGGTCCATTGTTTGAATGTAATATTGCAAAGTTCAAAAGAGAGGCCAATTGTTCCTCAAACATTGATAACCTTGATTTATTCAACTATAACCATTTCTGCACTGAAATGTATGAATCTAGACATTTCCTTCCCAATCATAAGCCATTGCACGTTTTCTTATTGGGGTTACTTAAAAAAAACTTATTTTACTCCCAGAAAAATTGATCCGGTGGAGAATTTTTTCGGAGGGGGGGGGGCACATAGTACTAAATTAAAAACAAGATATTTTTGTATGATTAGGGTAAACTTATTTCTCATACGTGAATGTTTGAATATGAGAGCTATACATGTGTGTAATACTCTAGGACGTTTACAGGGGTAACATGGAATAATCACGCAGGTGTCGGAATATATTCTTCGGTTCTTTTGCAGCACATTCGTCAGTCACACATCGTATAATTAAGTAAGGCATAAACATGGAAATGTGTCCTTATTTACAGGAATTGCCAGTCAGTAAATTATCGGCACGTTCTTCGTACCAACCATGCCTGCATCACTTTAACTACATAAAGTACTGTTCTTAATTGATAAAGATATATTTTGAATAATGATTTAGAAGGACTACATGTATTACTGCATGTGACAGAATCTATATGTATACGAAGCTACAGTTTTTCATCAATGATTGATTTCCAGTCTTCATTTTTTTTTTAAAGAACACGCATACATCATAAGAAAAGGTATATGTTAACGTTGCACATTGAAAAGTAAAAGAATTGCAGCATTTCAATTCATAATGCAGATTAACTTATTAAATATAGGAATTCATGATCTTCAAATTTATGGAATTTGGAGGAAAAAGGAGAAAATTGCATATGAGAATTTGATTCGTTTGTTCATTCAGGTCATTTCTAACAAAATTCCTTGAATACTTGATCATAAACTTTCTTTAAAAATCCACGATATCAATTCATTTGAGGTATTTAAATAAGGTCTTCTCATTAATATGGAAGCAAAATGCTTAAAATTTCATCTGAGCATATAGAGTATAAAGTGTCAAAATTCATAACTGCGCTATCAGACAGAAG
Organism: Lytechinus pictus; assembly: GCF_037042905.1. Taxonomy (NCBI): domain Eukaryota; kingdom Metazoa; phylum Echinodermata; class Echinoidea; order Temnopleuroida; family Toxopneustidae; genus Lytechinus; species Lytechinus pictus. The sequence goes on from NC_087258.1 coordinate 19,131,595, forward strand.
TAGAAAGCCAAACGAACTTGTCCATGTTTGGTTTCTTCAGTCACAAACTTGCTGACCCAACCGACCTCAAGAATAGGGCCATTTATCAAAGTTACAAATAAATCAACATTTTATCACACACTTTTGTTTTATACATCTTTAAAATGGAAACCGTAACCAGGTTTCCTGTCAAGTTCCAAAAGGATAACTATTAGGAGAGTGTTTGTAAGAGATCCATAATGTGCTACTTCACCAAACTAGGAAAAGAAAGATACCTCTACAGACGGACACTTGTTGAGGATTATATATTGCCAGAATCTTGGGCAGTGTCCATACCCAAGTTGCAGATCAATTTCTCAGCACTTTACTTCAAATGAAGGCTTCTTAATGAGACATCCAGTCAATATTTCAACAGAAAAGCTACATAATCTATGATTGCTGACTTCCGACACGAATTCCAGACAGTTCTGGTATATGAATAAGATATATGTACGCAGAGATCGTCTTCCTAGCATCCTGACCTGGTGATTTAGGTCACGCTTCGGTCGGACGTACAAGCACAGGTGTACACTTTAAACAGTTATTTCAGTGATTATCAATACAACGTTGCTGCAACCACTGGAGAGACAAGGATTCATGGTCACCGGTCGTAGTCCAACAGGGTTTCAGAGTGGACAATCAGCAGGATCTCCTGTTCTAGGACACGCAAGGTCGAACTGTCGGTGAGTTGTCAACATCACAGGGATACAGCATTGCCTTGTCCTAGGTAAGCAAGGTTGAACAGTCAAAGAGTTGTCAAACTTCACAGGGATACAGCCATCCCATGTCTGCACCAGACAGCGGGAGGGCACGTCACGAGTGACGGAAGAACAGCGGTGGTTCATCGACGTTTGCGGACCCTGAATCAAACTTCATGAGGCACAGATTGGCACAAGATGGCAGTTGTTCTCTAGGTAATAAATAAAAGCAGCGAATATCCTCGCATCGAACACACGTCCCTTTAAGTTGCGTGCACTTGTCCACCTACAATCGCGGAAAGCCACTTCTCGGAATCTCGCAAAAGTGGAGTCTTCTCGCCCTTGGAGATGTCATCAAGGAGCTTACACAAAATTTGGTCAACATCAACCGTGTTATTTAAAAAAAACAATCAACTTTTCAGCTATGATTTCTTTCGTAAAAACACAGAGAAGTCACCCAGGACGGATTGGATCTGATTTTAGAGTTGTTTTGTAGTCAATCTGTGTTCGTTCACTGAAAGAGGAGGTAGCGTTTCACCATGTTAGGTAGGGGCAGTTGATAGACGTTTTCCAGGTGCTCTTTGCCGACTGATACGCGGACACAGCGTCTGCACAGATCCTGAAGTGGAAGAGGTGAGGCTGGAGAAAGAGAAAGAAAAGATAAACATAAATTGACTTATACAAACTAGATAGAAAGAAGATTACATTTTAATCACTTTATCTCACACTTTTTCAAGGATGATCGGGAGCAGATTACAATCCCAAGTCCTATTCCTATTGTCCTAAGAAATATTTAAGGAGACATGAATCTCTTCCAACTATCTCCATACGGTTAGGGTAATATTTTCAAAAAAGAGCCTTTCTTTGCTCAGTAATAGTGTGGATGGAAGAAAGGCTAGTTGGTTGCAAAATGGACATCAACATGGACTTTTTGTTATTCACAGCAAGTGCTCTCAAGAATTTACATGTAACAAGATATTTTCATCTGGGGCAATAGCCTGATGGTGGGGGAGGGGGGGTGCAATGGCGGCCCCACACTCAGAGAATGGGGACAGGAAGAGAATTCCCTTCTTTAAATCTTTTTTTCTTTTTTTTTCATGTTAGGGCGCTGACTCACTCCTCAAGCGTCGCCCAAAATAGCCATGAGGGGGAAACGAATGGGGATAACACCCGGTGTGTGTGATGGCCAGATATCACTCAGATTAACCATCAAACTGTCAGCCTGTCCCAAAATCCATGAGCCTTCAAATTTCTTCTCTTCCATTGTTTTTCTCTACTTTCCCTTTTTTTGTAAAATCACAATGTATCCCACCTTCCCTATCCCCTCTGTCATTTTCTCCCTTTTTTCTCTCTTTCTTTTTTTTTTGCAAGCCATCATTCAAGAACAGGGTTTCCTGATTTTTATATTCTGCAAGCCCTTGCTACTCATACCCTTCCCACATCTGGTTTTAAGGTTAAGATTGTCTTCATTATTCCTATAGGAAACATCAACATCTACTTGCCAAGGTATCTGTGCCAACGATACTATAATATTAAAATCAGTTTTTCAGTAGATGAGCTTGTTCTAACAGCATTTAGTAAAAAGAAAAACGAAGATCTTTTTCATTCTTTTTCAAATTTCGATTACATAAAAACTGGGCATCTTGTGATTATTTCTTTTGAATAAACGTTACTTTTGTAGAATGTATCAGTGATGTACTAGTTAATAAATCAAATAGCTGTATAAAGCACTATTATCAGATACTGAATACAAGATTTGTTTCCAATATAATAAATTTGTCTAATAATCATAATTTGCAAAGAATATTCAGTGTATTCTAACCATAAACGCACTCCTACATGATGTAACAACCATTCATTGTCAAAAGGATAAGGGAGATTTATCAAACATTCCATTTGAACTTGGCTTGCACTCTCTTTCCGAGAAAGAGATTAGACTGCTTAATTCCTTGCAAATGCCTGCTTCCGTATTGATCACATTCAACTTGAAAAGACAGCCTAATATGTAATCACGCAAAACCATGGAGATCGTTTAAAGGCAATGACTACATGTATGACATTGTTTAAAGGCTTGCAAGAGCTACTGAAGAACCTCCTCTTGTTGTTGTAACTCTATTCCCTAGTCTATCCATAAATTGTTTATCATACGCTGCAATCTTCATCATGCCACTATACGTTATGTATTGTGTTTTAATATTGGAAAGATTGGAAATGATAGCCAAGGGTTCAGCCAAAAATGCATGGTTTAAGACTAGATTCCAGAGCTTGTACAGGGGAAGGGGGTAAAACAATTGAGGGTATTACTAATTCTGATTTACAGTGTAGGTTTATATGATGTGCTACAATAAGTTATGTATTGTGTTTTAATAATGGAAAGATGAAAAATGATACTGTAGCTGATGGTTCGACAGACTGCCTGGGTTGCTGGTCTATAATAAAGGGGACGGGGGGAACAACTGGGGGTATTACTGATTCTGATTTGGAACAGATTGTGTTTCAATCCTGTATCCATCGAATTATCACAAACATTGGCAGATTAAAAGCTGAATGGCTGGACTACTGCCATATTAATGAATTAGAGGCTGTGCAATAAAGGGGGGGGGGCAGGGCAGGATTGAGGGAGGGGTGCTATGAGGCATATTATAGAGCTCAGAAATTTGCAGAATGTATTGAATGTAATATCAATAGGTTTGGGATGAAAGGAGACTTTGGAATGTTGACAAATACATGAACAGCCAGATAGCAATTTTTGCAGTGAAAATATTTTTTCCTGTGATATTGAGCCATTTTCCATGTACATGAAGGGCCTACTTGCCATATTTTGTCCTGTACTTTTTCTTTTCTTGCATGCACACATGTTAGTTACTTAGGTCTCATACATTTACATGAAATGGGATAGATACATGTATGCACTTACGTTCTAGTCCTCCAAAATATTTGAGTGTGATTTCACAATGTCCCCAGACGGCACTGACAATTGGGAAAAGTTTCTTTCCCTTGAGTCCACGGAATGCAATCCCAAGAAACTGATCATTGGCAGAAAAACTAAGGGTTCCTTCATCCATATCAAGGATCATTTGAAAGGTATCTGGTACATTGAAGTTTTCCGAATGTCCTGCGAGTGGGTATTGGTGTCCTGTTTTGTGCTTAGAGTCGTGAAAGAGCTTCTTTCGTCCCAAGTCCCAGCCCCATGATTCCGAGTTACTCCCGACCAGCGATTGGTAACCGACACAGTGAAGGGGTGCGTTTGCGGTGGCGAAACCGACCACGGCATGCGTTCCCCTCTGCCTTGAGTTCCATGTAACTTCAAAAACGTGTAGTCCCCGCGAGAAACCAACCTTCCCGCGTATACAGTCCGTGCTCTGTGCGACAGGATGTCTGTGGAAAGTCAGCGGATCGTCCTCCTTCACGAATATATTCAACGATCGATCTTCCTCGTTCCATGCAAATTTCTGTTGCGTGTCCTTGTCCGCAGCCGGCATGTCCAGCAACATGTCCAATCTGTTCGGCTTCTGTAGATCCCCGCTGTAGGTCAGCTCGCGATGCAGCGACTTGAAGTTGGGTTCCCTCGCGACCTGCTTCATGCCCCCGGACACTTTCTGCCCCATGACCAACGACCGACTCATGCAATTTCCCGCCGTGCTGGTTACCTGGCGCATCAGACCGCCGTCTCTGCCACGATTTGTCAAAACCTCCAAACAAAAAAAGAGAAAATCCCTGGCCGAAGAGAGGCACTGCAGCTGTGCCGACAGCAGATGGTACCCACAACGACAGCAACAGCTCACTGTTCAGCAGCGATCCTCTAGCTTCTCATGTATCAGGTTTAAGTCCCTAGAATCCTGCGTCTGTCTGTGCCCCACTCATTTAAATCCTCGCTTCGCGCTGAGTCAATCTGTGAAGACAAAAAAGGAAATGGGGTGCTTAGCGTTTGAAGGGAACTCGGTAATCTACATGCACATTGAACTGTAAAGGTTTTTCAGAGTAAAAACAGATACATATATACTCATTTTCAACTGCTTGCGTTTGTGTGTAAGGAAGTGTGATCAAAAACTTGCTTTCCTGTTATGACAACTCAAACTTGCACAGCTGTTTTTGTTGAATGCCACTACAAACCACTAAAATCCCAAACAGTTTCCAAATAAATGTTCAGTCCTAAGCTGTTAAGCTTTTCCAACATAAGTTCAGTGGTTGCCAAAAATAAAATAACACAAACAGAATGCCAGAAAGGCATACAAAGAGTCATGTAATCGTACCATGCATACATATATCTTCAGCGGATATGGTATCCAATTATACATGTAATTCTTTACCCTGAAGCAAGGCTTATGTACTCTACATTTGTAAGTGCATATGCATGGATATGTAGGATTACCAAATTTAATGAGACTAACGAGAGGCAAAAAAGGGGATTTAGGTCGCAACTGAAACAAGCTTCAATAATTGAATAGTCAGAAAGGAAGTTCATGAAACCTTGCTTCAAATGAAGAATAGAAAGAGAGGGATGTACGAGAGTATACATGTAACTGAGTCAAATCAATGCAATAAGCATAGCAGCCTTTCAAAAATGTCATATGAATTTCAAGCAAATGATCAACAAATCCCTTCCAAGAACTCAAAATATTTCATACATGTATTTGCTATTTTTCCTCTCACATAATTGTGCAATTACATGTAATACTTAGACTTGCATGTTGTAAGAAGAGGGCTAAATTCAACTCATAAATTTGTGACAAATAGAAAGTTATTTGTTCTAGACTGAGAAACAGAGACTACCATACTCTGTTTGGATGTGTTTTGACAGCTACGAAAATCTCTATGGGATTCGGGGAAGGTTGTCAACATAGTCTGACTTCCAGTTTCCTAGACAATAATATTTTTCTTTCAAACGTGACATATCTTTTCGGAAAAACAGCAGATAAGACAGACGACCAAAACTGAAATTCACATTGCTTCAACGACTGTCATTGTCACCAATATATTTACTGGGTTGCAAGAAACTTTACACATACATTTTCAAATTTCAATTAAAAGTTTGTTTATTTGATAATAATATTTTTCTGCCTGGGACAGAGGCTATAGATGTCAAGGGTGCCTTGAATTGCAGGAAACTAAACAAACAACTGAAATGACTGCCAACTTCTTCGTAGAAAATCAGAACCTCGCTGAAGGATTGTCGGCCTACAATGCAGTTCTTATGCCATGAAAAACTACTAATCAAGGTAATATAAAGGCCAAGAAATGAAAGGAAAGAAGCGAGATGGGGTAAACTAACTCAACTTAAAAAGGTTGCATTAATTGCTAGTGATAGAATTAGAGGGGGTCACTGTGGCCTTGCATTCAGTTTCCAAATAGAAAAATAAGCAAGAGACTAAATATTGTACATGGGACTCAATATATATGAAGTGCCAAGGAGGAGGCCTGTCACCTTGTGATCAATAAATATCTAAAAAAATATCAAAGCTACTGTTTAAGATATTTTGTAAGTTGTAATGCAGAATAAATCAGTGTAGGATATTATCTGTACTAACGATAAGACATAGCCTACATGTACACTACACTTTGAAAACTAAATGCATGAAGGCATATAGGCAAGAAGGACAGGAAAATATAATTGGTTCAGCCCGGCTTTAGAGATCGTTGGAACCTGAAGCACGAGAAAAGCACAAACAGGATGGTCCTAACAACTTGCGTTGTCACCCAATTAGTCCAAAAACAGTTCTCGGCTTGGGAATAGGGGGCAACATTAGTCGGAACTTACAGGAAATAGTGGTTCAAACCAATTAACAGCGCTATTTGTGTCACTGTATAATCTGCAAATAAATGTTATAGACAGAGGATATTCAATATTATGTGTTCCGATGTTCCTCTGAAATTGCAGTGATTGATTTCATGCATGAACGGTTTGCATATTTATTAGGCCTATAAACATTCAAACTAAATGACGCACAGCTGCTGAAGCATACAGCATAAAACTGCTGGTAGTAGCAGTATTTCATTAACACCTTAAGCTCTTCACTGACCCAATTAAAGAACCTTTCTTATCAAGATGACCTGCTCTACATATTAAAATGAAGTGATAATAGATCGCAATGATTAATTCTGCATGTACCTTCATGTACATCCAAGATTAGGTGATAACGCATTTTCAAAAGATATGCATGTAAAATCTACACAGGAAGTTACTCTTAATACTCAAACCAGAGTCTGCAAATCTGTAGGCCTACACTACATTAAAATCTGATCCGATGAGATCCGAATGACAATAGGCTTTCAAAGGTATTTGACTAATCCACAACTGGAAGCACACTATAAACTGTATGTAGGAGGGTAAACTGGAAAGGGGTAATGACCTTTTTCTACCACACCCCACCACCCCCTCCTCCCCCCCCCCCAAAAAAAATGAATCTAACAGGAAAACAAATGGTCCTTCCTTTCTTGTCTTTCTCCCAAGACATAGCGCATAGGAAATAGCACATCAACGCACCATGACAAACATTTTCCTATGCGTCTCTGTTTGAAGGATAGCTTACACCTGTTTTCCTGTCTAGATAGCTATGGTTTCTTCCTATCAAAGTTTGGCTGTTAGTCGTCACCCTTGATTTAATAGGTCAACTTTAAATAATCACACATATCATTTTTCTTAATCAAACGTTTAATATTCAAACTTTTTCAAAATCACAAATACATGTACCTCTCTCCACATACAAATTTCTTTCATAAGTCGGACTTACATGTAGGCCTTAAAGGATTTGTTCAAGTTTCAACACAAGTTCCCTGTACTAGTAGTTCCCAGGTTTCAACTTTTGCTGTTTCCTTAATTGTGAAGCACTTATTTTGTTCTAAAACTACACATACAATGTATACAATCTCAAATAGGAACTTTTTTTAATCTTTGGGACTCCACATGTATATAACGATATCCAATTTCACTATTCGCTTGAATATCAAGTGTACTGTCATTTCGGTAAGACTTTCACTTTTCATCGTAAAAAGGAGTCAATAGATGCTTTGTATCATAATCATAAAAATCAAGAATACTGTACAACCTTCCTCTCGGCAAGGTGACTTCCCTAATTCTAGGATAACGTAAGAAAAGGAAGTCATATGTGTGACACAGGAAGTGGACAGGACAAAGACATGATCTTCCATTGTCATTGATCAACTTGCACGTCAATCGGAAGCTTCCACCCCCAACAATAGGAACATGGAATAAAATATGCTATTCACTGATTGATAACTGCTTTCAGGCAAGGTGAGCGATATGAAAATGAAATATAATATGCTATTCACTGATAACTGGATCAGCTGCTTTCAGGCACAGGTGATCTAGTTGGATCGTGTGTTAAAAGGAAAGGAAACAGTATGGAATGATACACAGTGCATGTGGGCGTTCTAGGAATTGGTGTGGCCGACTCCGCGACTTCCCTTTTCACTTGCCAGTCATTGAAATCAGAACAAATTATGAAATTTGGCTGAGGCCTAGACCTACAATATACATGTACATCTAACAAAGGATGAATATCTTTCTGTTTAATAGAAAGGCATATACAAAAGTTAATGGACTTTGCTACTGGACTAAGATGCAGGCCTTTAGAATAAGAGATTAATAGAAGAAAAAAAGAAAAGGGTTGAAGAAAATGGTTACAATGAAAGATAAACAGAACAAGAAACATGAACTCTTTCATATACTGCTTATTATGACAAAAAACAAGCATTTCTGAGCACAAAAACTCCAAACAAAGGATGTAAACCTATTCAAGAATTAAGAGTTCACAAAGAAGTCAGATATCACAGAAAAGAAAGAACATATACAGAGAAGTAAAAATGAAAGGTGGAAAAGCAAACATTCTTTGAGGTTTACATATCTGCAGCCATGCCTATCAATGTGGTTGGGTCTTTATCCTTTCGCCAATCCCTCATCTCAGACAAATAAAGGTCCTACAACCTCCAGAAAAACAGACTTACGAATAGACTCCCTCTCACTTTGGCAGTGGTGACCTCAACATGACCCCGTTCTCAATCATAATCTCAATTGTTCGCTAAAGAAACAGGGTGAACTGCATGGCATGGCGACTGTGTGGTGTTAGTAGTAGCAGCAGCAGTAGCATGGATGTACAATGATGTCCACCAAGGTGGCATATGGAACAGAGAACACCTTTCATATTATTTTTTTGTCTAAATCTAAATCCCAACTATGAATCATGCCCTTGTGGTCCAGTAGAAACTGATTGAGGATCCACCACGCTTGACTCATAATACGTTGTTAGCGACCAGATAAAAATAGCCGAGATGCCCTTTAGATCTACCACCACTGCTGTGATGGTGATGACCATGATGATGATGATGATGACGGGGATGACATCATCATTCTATTAGAAAGGGTGATTCCTGGAGACCCACCCCAAGCTCACATAGTGGGCGCTGCTTCTTAGAAATAAAATCCCGACAGCTGTCAATGGTGTCACTGACCAGACATACCTACCAATGCAGCCAAGCCAAATACAGACATGCAAATACCAACCATCCTATTCCAACCACTATCAATCAGGCAAATGATTTAACTCCCACTATTTGCTATTCCAGCATCATCATGTTTTAATTATGTCATCAGATAAGGCAATCACACCTAATGGTTGATTAGTAATCAATCCTGCATTTTTCTGCCGTGAATAATAACCCACCCCCACCCACTGACATGAATGGATCGATCCTGCGATTCCGTTTTCCCCCTTGGTACACTCATGGACCTACTATGGTATACAAGTACTGTATGGTCAATGATTGTTTTGCAAGTAGTCTCAGAATGAAGACCCTTTAAATTTTATTGAATGTATACCACAAGCTTTCCAATAATATTCTACAAATTGTATGCTGCTTTAAGTGGATCAACCACTTCTGCTACAAATCACACACCCTGACCTGAACTTTTTTCCCCTCTAAATGAATTAAATTCCCGAACATTATCTCTCCCGGTACTGCATGTGCTCATTTGATTAGACTCAGTGCCGTGTTTTTCGTGGAGGAGGAAGGCAAATCAATGATTCAGGGAAACTCACTGTTGACGTCACCAGACCGTGGGGGTACACACCTTTCTACGTGCAAGGTTCAGAAGACACACTACGCCAACAAGACAATAGCTGGATAGCACAAGGAGCAAAGAATGTGACAGCATGGCATTTAAATTCTCCTTTGTCGGGCTTCGTTCTAAGAACTCCCTGACTCAGCTGGGTGAAATGCAACAATAAATAATTTCAACAAATTGTACTTACACTTTCAAACAATTAACTTGTGGAATGATTAACATCCTACTGTTTACTGCTTAGACTGAGTATGACTAACATAAATATACAAAAGTTGGATAACACATTAAACTCTGTGAAATGGATTATTAACTATCTATTGGATTGAATAAGAGTGTAGAGCAAAACAAAACCAACATCATCTTCTCCTATTAGGCCTTTTGATTTTCCACTTTTCAGGCCACACACAAGGACCATAAACTAAGTTTCAAGCAAAAAGCCTCTAAAAGCAACCTAATCCTCGCACAATCTCGATAATACTGGTACAGTTCAAGTACAGTATGTTTACAAAAGTTCAATGACTGCAAAAACATACATGTACAGGTAATTGTGTAAATAACCCTTTGTATGTTATGGAAGATAAGATATACAGGCCTGCATAGACGTTTGTTTACGATAATACCATTCACCCATGGGCATGGGCCTACTCGCTTATTTTCCAACTTTGAAAACAATATGACCTAGCTTTGTTTTTCTCTTGGCACAATGATCACGTTTTTTTTTTTTCAAATAAGATTTCCATGAGACAAAATAGACATCTCTCTGTCTATTGATAAACTCTAGCAGCCTTGCTGTTTAGCCTTCAAAAAGGATTAATGCTGTTTGACGAAAGAGCATTATCTATCTAACTGCCAGGAAGGAGATTCTATTTTACTTGCAAAAAAACACACACAACACATTGAAGCAATCCTTGGTCATTAAATTTGTGGTATAGGCTATATGGGATGATCTAATTCTAATCAGTTTACAAAATTTATCACTTCTCCCGTTTCTCCACCATATGGGAACTTGTCCTTTTTCACCTTCTGATAAAAAAGAAAAACCAATGTTCTTCTAATCCTCTTGTTTGGTGAACAATACTTTCCAGATCTTCCGAAATTTCATAAAACCACAACAGTCAGGCATTTTTTTTTTCCAATAAACCTTTAGCATTTAACCCCTCTGACACCAACTGATGATGAAATGACTATTGCGCTAAATACAGAACAATGGAAAGCGGGAGGGACAGGGTTAAATCGAGAGATGTTGGAGTTGTTGACTGGGGGGGGGGGGGGCAGTAACCGACTATTAACCCCTCATGATTGCCAGTAAAACACACAAGGGTAAAAAACCACAGGGAACAAAGTGACCTGAGTGCAACAAAGAAAGAAGGTATTAACTGTGAATTATTGGCAATAGAGGCTCAACATGAGGGAGAGAGATACTCGCAAACACAGGTCCTATTGTTTGAATGCTTTGTTCCCCCTGATAGTGAACTCTGTTCAATACATGCTGGCACACATGGCCCTCTTCCCATCATTGAGATGGGACAGATTCCCACACCGGATTGTGTACATTTACAGGTAGTAGGTTGGAATACGGTGGATCATTGTGTTTTAACTGAATACAACAATGTAGTTCACAACTAAAAATATTCATTTTTCCCCAGTTCTCACCAAAACTAAACTTGAATTTCCCCCAAAAAAAAATTCCCAATAAGATGAATACAGTGAGATACCCGATATTCTATTTTCATGAACAATGGATTGGTGAGTGAGTATTTGAATGAAGAAATAAATGATCTACAGAAACTAAACTAGCCTTTGTTCTGTTTGCTGAATTCAACAGAACCAAACACTTCCTTCAATTCTAGCCAGAAATGAGTGTGCGGACTATCAACCACAAACAAACAACTTTCAGTAATGTGGACTTTGACGCATCAAAATATTGCACTGAAAATTATGGGTAGTAAAAAAAAGTTCCTATTCGGGCAGAAGTCACAAAAAGCTAGGGTATGATTTAAACAGTGAATTAATTGCGAGTGAGGAACAATTCCCTGATTCAACTGAAAATGGGTAAAAGGAACAAACATTCAACATCATGTGGCTTGCTAGGTGATGTTCACTTGCGATCACCGCATGGAGTCATGCAAGCTCTCTGTACCTTTCTGTATGTTCAACCTTTTTTTTATACTTAATCACACTTGCGGGTTCTCATTGGCGACCGTGGTATGAATCATGCGGATTTGAATGCCACTGTTTGCTAGGCTGTGGGGAGGGATTCCATGAAACTGGTTTAGTTTAAGCCAGGATACACAGACAAAGACAGATAAAGGGATAGATAGAAGAATATTATGATGTAGAGCAGGAAATTGGGGAGGGGTGAAAGAAAGAAGAGAGAAGAAGATATAGGAAAACAAAGGGTTGGATAGAATAGAATAGGGCAGGAAATGGGGATGGGAAAAGGAGGTGAAATAGGAAGAGAGGGGAAATGAAAAGGATGGATAGAAATGAGTGAAGAATAAAACACAGGAAAGGGGAGGGGTGAAAGAAAGGAGAGGGGGAGACAGAAGCCCCCCCCCCCCCCCCAAAAAAAAAAGATAAAGAAACAAGTAGGCACATGTGCCTATATCATGTAAATTGAAATTATTGGAGCCTTGAGTATTGGTTGTATGTGCCTTTGCTGTACCTACATATGAAGGAGAATGGTTACCAATGGAAAAAATGAAGATAATGATTTATAGAGACAAATAATAACTGAAAGTAAGAAATAAGCAAAACCAGGGAATATATGCGATTTTAACCTAATAGGACTATCAACCTATGATGAAGAAACATCAAAATAACGACAAGAAAGCCAATATAAGGGGAAAAGACCAGCAAAATGGTAAATTCACATATACATGTACATGTGCAATATGCCTACATCATCATCATGCGCATGTGGCAGGACCCCTATGCTTCCATAGCAGTAGTATCGCACAGCACACACATGCATGGCGTTTGACCTCAACTTGAACCAAAACCAGATGATATGCCTCCTGATCCCTGGCCCAACCCCACCCCCTAACCACAACCCCCCCCCCCCCCCCCCGACCACAACAAACCCCATCCCACCCAACTTGATAATGTCCAGACGACCCCAAAATCCTACAGCTTGGTAAAAAAATGGGTTTAGGACCTTTAATTTATCCGTAATAGCATTACTGCCATTAGACAGTCTCAGAATAAGGAGACCATAATAACTTCTATGTCTAGACAATTAAGGAAAGAATTATTTACACTGGAATTTAATTCACTAGAACCAGACAAAAGCAGAAATGTATAACTGTGGATTTTTATCCATATGGACCAACCATGGGGGTTAATTAAACCTCTATAAGTCCAAGGCTAACAAAACTACAATAACAAAATTGGATTCCTGGGTTGTTTTTTTTTTCTTTCTGATAATTTTGTTGTGCAAATCAATTCCAGAAAACAGGACATGCCTACATGTACAAACAAATCCATTTTGTTTTTCTGCACACTGAATGCAGTATAATTTATCAATATGTATTTTAATACATACTGAATCTATATGTGACTCGTCATACCGAAATGAGAGACAACTCGGAATTTTTCAAATCCAAGTTTTGTAGTGATTATTGTTCTCCGTTTCTTTACCTTTAATTTGATATATCACTCGACCCTTAAGAGTAAATAATAGTGGAGATATTAGCCTTAGAATGCAAGAAGAATCGGGCTTTTGAAAATAAATATCAAGAGAAAAACGCCTTCGAAGTTTGACTTCCGTTTTGAATCCACTCCATGAAAAAATCTATTTTGCCACCGCCGAGCTAACCGAAATGTCCTACCAACCGCTTGCCAAAGAAGGCGAAACGATTGACCAATGAGGAGGCTGCATTTGGAACAATAGTGAACTTGCAGGTCACGCGCGACTGCAAGACGAAACAAAGTTAATGTTCTGGTTCGATATGTCAATCCACTGATCTTCTATACAGATCAGTGTAATAGCTCCATAGTTATACTGGGGTTTTATAATTATATTCGTGAAAGAAATAATTGTCATGATCTCCCTTTTTAATGAAATAAAAGGCAGGGAGAAAAGGTCGGACCTAAAACCAGTGAGGAGGGAGTATACCAATGATTTTCATTGTATCATCGTCTTGTTTATTAAATAATAATAACAATTTCATATACCGCAAATTGCCTCTATGCGGTTGTTTGAATGTCGATCGCGTTTACTCTCACATGTAATCTATCAAGCGAGTCATTATGACCTAAACTTTAACCGCATGTTCTAATAAAAAGAACTATCCGTTGTAAAATGGTAAGATAAGCCTTCAAAATATTTCAATTTGATCCTTATCTTTATACGAAAGGCTTGTGTGATCATGTTTTTATGAATGCTTATGTTAGATTGAGGCAGTAAGAACAAAAAACGTGAATAATTTGCTCAATATCGTCTATTATCGATCTTTTATTTTTTTTTTGGGGGGGGGGTATAATTATTTACAGCATTGAAATTATTCAAAATTAGTATGAAAAAAAAAGCAAAGATATATTAATGAAAAAAAAGTTATAGTGATTCTAAAACTGATTCCGGAAAAAAAAACCTGGCATAAACGTCTTAACTCTACAACAGAAAGAGCGAGGAGGTACCCTGAGTAAAATCCCGCCACAATTATTTCCAACAAAGGATAGATTAGGGGAGTTCAGATTTTTTTAAACTAACAAGTGCACACCTAGTTACCAAGAATGCATACAACATTCCACTTATTTGAATGCAGGATAAACCCCGAGCTTCCTATGTATAGTCAGGCACCTTGGACCACTCGGCCACGACACCTCCACGAATGCTGATTTTCGGATCGATATCAAGCACAAACAATATTTTGGTTGTGCCGTGGCCGAGTGGTCTAAGGCGCCTGGCTATACATAAAAAGTCTGGGGTTCGATCCCCGGCCGCGGCACCTATGCCTGTGAGCAAGGCATTTAATGTGCAATGCTATTTTATCCTGCTTTCAAATAAATGGAAATTCTATAGGCATTATTGGTAGCTTGGTGTGCACTTGTTTAAAAAAATATATATATATTCTAACGCAGTAATACAGATAAAGAATCAGAAGATTGTTGCAAATGCCTTGTGCAACAATGATGTCTTTGTAAGATTGAATGATTAAAGAAAGAACAATAAAAGCTGTTCGATATTTTTTCGCATGTGTTCACTCTCAAACATATAAAGAGGATTTAAAAAAATAAGACGAAGAATGGAGGAAAAATACGGTGGGCGTGGGCAGGAAAGAGAAATAAGAAAGAACGGCTGTGAAAAAAAAATAGAAGATCGAATGGGGAGAAGAACGAATAATACAGAACAACAAAAGAAATAAGAGGAAAAAGGATGAGGAATAAGACGGTGGGGTGGGCAAGAGAGAGGAATAAGAAGGGAAAAAAGGGGAAGAAATGAGGTTAAAAAAATATTGAGAGCAGATCGACGGGGGAGAAGAAAAAGAAATGGAGGGGGGAGAGGAATAAGATGGTGGGAATGGGCAGGGGAGAGGAAGAAGGAAAACATAATTATATAAAGAGGAACGAAAGAAAAAAAAAGTAATAAGGCGGTGGGTGAGGGAGGGAGAAAACAAAGAAGGAAAAAAGAAAGAGAACCGGCAAAAAGAGAGAAGATCGAAGGGTGAGAAGAACGAAAAACAGAATTATGTAAATAGAAACGAAAACATGAAGAAAAGGGGAAAAATTGAAAACAAAAAGTGGAGGGTGAAAAAAAAGGCAAGAGAGAAGAAGGAAAGAGGGGGAAGAATCGGCAGAGAAAAAAAAAGATCGAAAGGGAAGAAAGAAAAACAGATTAAGAGGGACGAAAGAATTAAAGAAGAGAAAGGGGATGAGATAGAATAGGGGAGGGGGTTAGAGAGAGGAGACCGAATGACCTGAATAAGAAGAGCGAACGAAAAGGGGGCGAGAGGAAGAAAGGAAGAAATAAAACACAAGAAAGACGAAAGAAGTAGGTAAGAGAATAAGAGAGAGGGAAAGAGAGAATAGATCTGGACACAGTCGAATGGAACAACATGACAATGACTTTTATGAAATGTTTATTTCAATATGTGTATTTTAAATGACTGATATTTTTAATCAATGTCTTTATCCAAAAAAATGCACTAAACCTTCTCCATGGTCGTTTCGGCCATTTTTCATTGGTCGACGTTAGCTGTCTCAGACTTTCTGTTTGTACAGTTATTTCTTTCGCTTTCTCTATCGTTCATTCAAACATGATAAAAATTGAGGGCAACAATGTCTTGATTATAAATAATTGGAAATAATGAAGCCCACCAAGCTTTCTACATAAATTTTGTTTCTTTTGTTAAAGATACTGCAGATCAATTAACTCACATTCACGAACAAACAATATTTTTAAGGATTGTAAACCCTTTCTTTTGAAAATGTTCTCTCTTGAAAACATCCCGATCACTTGCAAATGATGGAGATAATCTTCAACATGTCCATGTTATGTTTAATGAAATTAATCCTCGCAAACAAACCGTGTTCTGAATACTTTGCGTCTCTGCATGACTTTTATTTCGCGATTACAGCCAGGTTAATACTCTAAATCCGGTATCAATCTATCGCTAATACCCCCGCCTGGTACTATTATCACCAAAAAATAACCCTTTAGAAGTTGTATCCCGTTTGTTAACTATTGTCAAGAAGCCCCCCTTTTGAATTTCAGAATACGTATTGAAATCGATGCTTTTGATCTTTCTTTTGAAGCTGAATCATTGAACCGATCGATCGATCGAGCGAGCGGCCGCCGCCAGCTGTACACGACTTTAAATGAATAGCCAATCAACAATGGCATACGTTGCTAGGGGCGGAGCTTAGTATGAAGCGAAATTCGATCAAGTCGAACGTGCCAAGTATCAGAAATTTTCGAATTGACCAAAAAAAACACTCGCAGAAAAACTGTTTTTTTATCATATTCCCGTCATCAATTTCACTCATCTTTTTCACAGAGTAATTATGAAACATGGAAGAATCTGAAAATTAAAAAAAAAAAAAATCTTCACAATTTTGACTTTTTTATTTGTGTGTCGAATTCCAAGGAATTTTGATTTGCGACTTGTCTCTCATTTCGGTATGATCGATCACATATGTTCTTTTCGTTCTCTACTCAGTTTTTTCATTGGCATTTCCATTGCCCTTTGAATTTGTCAATAATTTGAAACATAAGAAAATCATAAGCGTCTCTTTACAAAATACATATAGGCCTACAATTCTTTGTCTTCAATTTTACTCTATATTCTGCATTGAAGACACTAAATTGAAGGAAATGCTTGGTGCTTTTGTCTTGATGAAAAAAAAAACCCTGCTTTCACTTTTTGACATCAAAGTTGATGATACAATGCGGTTCGTGTCTATCCTGCTTTGCTTTTCTTTATGTACGAGGATGACCATTGCGTGACAGCAACTTCGTAACTCAATTCCTGCTATCGACTTTCAAAGTGATTCATGCCGTTAACTTTCAGTTTCTACTCTCAACAACAAGAGTATCCTGTATGTATAACTCGTGGAATATTTTTTCCTCTTTGTTTTCTTAGTTGTCAATTATTGCTCTTTCAAAATGGGATGTCAGTCAAGTATTTACGTCACTAAATCAATGTGCAATGCTACAAAGTAGTGATTACATGTAAACTAGGATCGATGACACTAAGATAATTTACATCATGTTTCAAAGAAAATTGATAAATTGCAGCTAGCTGCAGGCGGATGTTAGGAAGAGGAAGTCCATATTTTGGAAATCTGCCAGATACAGAGAACTTTATCATCTTTTCTTTTGTTAAGCACATCAATCTTCAAACAATAACAAAAAGTGATGTCAATTCACTCCGACCTAAGTGTATGTACGTGACATAGGAGAGTCGGAAGTCAATGGCCAACAGCAGATATGAATGGAGATAATTATATTCCTGCACTGCTTGTGTGTGTGGAATATGTACCAAACCCTTACGCACATATATGGTCTCTACTCTGTTGGCCGGCTGGAGGCAAAGAGGATAATAAAGTATGTTCTTTCCCCCATAAATGAGAGTAAAATTGTGAATATCCAGTATAGAGGATGCATGAATGGTAATGAACATGAATACTTACAAATTAAAGGATGAAGAATTAAGAAATACAGGCTTATATCCAAATTAAGAGTATTCACAAAGATGTAGCAATCCGAATTGGTATGCGGCAGTTGGAAACAAAGAGAATCTGTGCAGCTCTGCTAGTATCAGCTGTTACCGGCAAAACACACACACACTGAAAATATTTGATCCACAACAACAAAAAAATTAAAAGCTCTGCAGCATAAAAGGGGTAGTTTCCATGTAAGAATTCACTTGGTAGTCTGAATAAGTTGCCGGGCTGGCATCTGGTTTTATACAGACTGCTGAAGGATAAAGAAAAAAAGAGATTCCTGTGTGTGACCTCACAGAGAGAGAGAGAGACTCAGGGCTGATGATGTCACAAGGCCGGGTTCTTTCTGTCCTTTGTGTTCCACTCTGAGGAACAGTTCACCCCCACTGCACATTCAGAATCGCAACATGGTAGAGTTTGCAACTCATTTGCATAATTGTATTCAAGCTCCCCACTGTGTGTGTGTGTGGACAGTCATCCTGCTTCCTCTGGACTGCTACATTCTACGCAGGGGTGTGTCAACAGTGGAGATTAGCTGGAGGGATTGAAGGAAGTGATAATTTGATGGCAAAAGAACATAGTCTACAATGCATAGAGCCTAAGTGATGATATCATCAACAAAGGGATGTTAACAGAGTTAAAACAAAAGCCAACTTGTTGCTTTAAAGTAGATTTGCTTGAAGTTTAGGACACAATAATGCAAAATTAAATTGCATCTCTCCTAGTCTAACATCCTGACCCCACCATGTTTCAACAAATCACACCTTTGTGCCTGCAGTCCAAACTAACATACTCCTCTGTTTTCTTTGGGGGAAGTTACAATTGAATTTGTTTAGCCCATTGCATTGTGCTGAGGATATCACGAACTTCCTTATTCTAAGAAGTTAGGACTTTAAAGAGTTTCAATCCTTCACTGCCTGTCACGGCATCTGAAAGTACCTAACTTCAAATAAATCTATTAGTATTCTTCTAAATGTAACGCATAAGGTAACGTGATGATAATGCAGTTTTGAGGTATGGAGCAGAATGCTATTATGGGGTACGATTACAAATGTTTTTGGAATTTATTTCATGACAGATGCCGCTTTATTCAAATTTCTACTCATACATCCTTTAAAAGATGCACAGGATGGTCAAGATGATGATTCATTCAAAGAAAGCATGCTCATACAGAAGATAATTATAGATACACAAAAAATCGCCATGTTGTATTGATTGCTTATCAAACATTTTGTTTTTACATGTTCAATACAGTTTAAGCTTTTCAAATGAAAACCGGCACAATATACAATTTGCTCACGGTAGTAGATTTGTGCAAAATGCCATGGAAACCTCAAATTTATTTTCATGAAAGAAATACTCTACCTATCCCCCATCTTTAATTATTTAGTGGAGAATGAATATTTTTTACTCTTTGTTAACGCATGCAAAATGTTAGTGCTGTCTGCATAATGAAATCGAGAAGAGTGTTGACTTTAAGCATTGAACTGTAGCCAACACGCATTGCATCGTCATCATGGTAATACAAGATGCTAAAGTAAGTGAAGCTGGCTGACGGACGCAAATACCATAATCATAATCATTGTGCATCAGAATTTCTGGGCACGTAATATTGCAGAATGACTGCTCTAATTCCTCACTAACACACGAAAATGGACGAGGGAACCGATGCACAGCGGCGTTAATGCAGCCTCGAAGATATATAGAAAACAAGGCTTATTATATTCGCGCCCTACTTTCTATTCCTTTGGTACTAGTATGCCTTTATGCTTTTCACACTGCATTTCCTTAACCCCATACTATCCTTAACCCCATACTATCCTTAACCCCGGACTATCCTTAACCCCATACTATCTTTTTTTCGATTCACACTGTCTTTCTTAACCCCATACTATTGCTTAGCCGGGGTTAACGCCTTAACCCCGGGCAATCACACAGCTCATTAATATTGATGATTTTACCATACAGAGCGCGATTAACGTGCAATTTCGACTTCTGTGATTGGCTAATGCTTAGCCCCACTTTTCCTTACCCCGTTTTCGATTCACACTGCATCTCTTAGCACCGCAATTGTGGTGCTAGCACCGCAATATGCTGGCTAACCCTGCTTTTTTGCAGGGCCAGATAGTACCGTACTATTTACCGTGCTAGCCCACTTTGCTAAAACGTAGTGTGAAAACGAAGTGGGCTAAGCTTAACCCCAGGAAATTGGTGGGGCTAAGACCCCCCCTTAGCCCCACCAATTTAGGACAAAAAGTGCAGTGTGAAAAGCATATAACACACGAAAATGGACAAGGGAACTGATGCACAGCCGCGTTAATGCAGCCTCGAAGATATATAGAAAACAAGGCTCATTATATTCGCGCCCTACTTTCTATTCCTTTGGTATTCCTTCTGTAGTTTTCATCATGATTCCCCCACAAGGCTCATTAAATGCAGAGTTTTGATCAGGTTTGGAAGGCCACAGAATGGGGAAGGAATCTCCGGCCAGTGCCAGTAGGATGTTACGACAAAAGCAGTATCTCCAGAGCTGAGATCCTCTTTGAGGCCGTTCTCATTACGCTTTCTAAAACTAGTTTACTGGAAACCGATTCAGGAAACCACTTTGGAAGATCGCTTTGATAGCGTTCCCACTTGATCACACGAAAGTGGTTTTCAAAATCACTTCACGTAAAGCGCTCTTGTTGCTATGGAAACGCTCTCAGTGGGGTGACACGTTTCGCGCGAAATTCAAAACCGCAGCATAGGCATTCTACACCTGTCGTGTGGAGTAGCGTGCTAAAAATGTGCGAAGATCGCTTCCCGAAGAACGGTTGTGTCCTCACTTACGCTAAAACCAGTTTAACGAGGCAAAGCGATCTTGAAAACTACATCGCGAGGTGATTTTCCAAACTGGTTTGGAAGATCGCTTCCAAGACCGCTTCGACCGTTCTCACTACGCGTTAAACTAGTTTCCAGTAAACTAGTTTTAGGAACGTAGTGAGAACAGCCTCTTAGACACAAGCAGTATCTCCAAAGCTGAGATCCTCTTTGTTCTGTGATTATAGGTTGATAGTCTAACATCCTTCTTGCTACCATCGTGATAACATCCTTCATCCTCTCTCATACTGCAATGTCAGCTCATCATGCATTGAAAATAAAGATGTGAAACTCGAAATACAACTTGACAATTAATATCTTTGAATATGATATCCAATCTTTAAAAAAAAATCTGTATATGGATGTATAAATGAACACGATGAACAAATAAATAAATTAATAAATAAATAAAAAATAATAATAAACCAATTAATGAATATATTAGTAATATACTCATTTTTTTGTTTGTTTTGCTTTATTTATTTCATACGGCAGGGTTGGCCTGTTCAATTTGTGAATGGTAATCTGAAAAGAAGATAATGGAGATAGTACTGATAAAATAAAAATATAAATTCATTACATTTCTCCCCTTACACACACACACACGCCCTTCATTCAGGGGAGGGGGGAGAGGAAATCCATGTATGTTGAATGCCGTACTCACCAATTTGAAGAATCCCTTTTTGTTATCAAAGTGTGCAAATATCCTTTTTTTAAAGACTATTTCACCTTCCCTTCCTTACACCGTAGAATCTAATTGCTCTTTAAAAGTTTAGTATAATTCATTTCTTAGATCTTTTTCTCGCTCAGCTGCTCTTAGAGCCCCATTTTTTCAGGCAAACTGAGGCAAATCAAAGGTTAAGAGCCCCTTTCAATATCCTCTCTTATTTCTTCCGACCCCGCCCCCACCTCACGCACCTCTCCCTCCCCTCTCTCTCTCTCTTTCTCTTTGTGTGTATCCCTCCCCTCTCCACCCTCTCCCGGAGTCTCCCCCTCCCCCTCTCTCTATCTGTCCATCTATAGAGGAAGATATGTAAGGATATATTTTATCCTGCTATTTATAAATGACCATGCCTAAAGTGGGGTGAATTCTTTGGGGGGTTACCAAACTGTACATGAGTTTCAAAACTAAACTAAAAATGGATGCTAAAAAGGTATGGGTGAGTCAGAAATGTGGTTTGTGTTGAGCTCAGCGCCCCATGACCACCTATCCCCCACAGGATGACGTATAGAACAAATTATCACCTACCCCAAAATAGACCCATCTTCCTCAATTTTCATCATGATAATCATTTCCTCACAACTTCTTGTAACCTTAAAATAGAAGTAAATATTTTATTGATCTATGAGTGTATGATATGCATCAGCTCTCCAATGTGATAAAACACGAGGAATGAGAAATGTCTCTAGTTTATTTCACTCTATCAGCCCCCTGCCTCTCTCTCTTTTCTGCTTCTTGTAATATTTCTGTATTTCCATCTAAAGGTGAATACTTCCACGATAGAATGTGCTGACACTTCATTTTTCCACCATATTCACAACACATATTACCAATCTATAAAGTTTTACTTATGTTCAAAGCACAAACCCTGACCATGGAGCTATAATAGCTCCATGCCCTGGCCATCCATCTTATGCATTCATGTGTTATTATCTTCATTTGCCCAACAAATAATCCAAGTTCAGGATGTATACGCAAGTTCAGGACCGGCGGACTTGTGCAATAGCCAATTCTAACTTGCGAAAAGAATTGTAAGACTAATTCCGGACTTTCAAACATAAAGAATTCCAATATGACAGACAAAGTTTGTCCATCTGGCCAAACATGTTACATTCGCTTAGAATTCCATGTATATGGCTTCACTGATCATCCTTTCATGATCAGATTGTGTATTTTTATTTAGCATTTTATTTTTTCACGAAGCCAGATTCTCACGACCATCCAAGGTCAGTGGCTGATAACACAAAGCTTAGCAATCATTGTAGAACTCTATTTTTTTACGATTGAATGTATTGACTTAAAAATGTATACTTAAATGTGAAAATCAAGCATACGATCAATCGCTAACCTTTGTGTTACGGGCCCCAGAATGTATCTTCAGGAATGTAATACCTAATTCAAAATGGCAAAAAGAATTGTAAGACTAATGATGACTTTCAAACATATTAAGAGTTTTTCATTCTTCTTTTTCATCCTTCAAAAGAAAATATAATAAATACTATACTATATACTGCAAAATGATTTTTTTTTTAATATACTTATAGAAACATGCAATATACATGTCCATCTCTCTTCCTGTCTACTATCCAATCTCATTTTTATTTCTCTTACTGTCTTTTTTCTTTCTCTCTCTCTACTTTCTCTACCTTGACTTTCATATCTTTTTACTAAAACAGTTCTGATTATTTGGGAATACCCTCGATAAGCTCTCATGGCTTTTGGCGTTTCCACGATATTCAATTTGTTTTTGCATGTACTATAGCTTTCTCTGTTTTCCATTTTTAAATATTTTGTTTATGTGATATACATTCTTGTTTGTGATTTGATGTTTGTTTTTAATTTGAATTTGGAAATAAATGAAAATGAAATGAAATTAAATCTGACAGACAGAGTACTATCTGCCTAAACATGTGACATATGGTAAAATTCCATACAAGTTTTCACTGATCACCGTCAGATTGTGCATTTTTAGCAATTTTATTTTTTTCATGTTGCCAAAATCTAAATCAAATTAAATAATATCATGAAATAAATGTTCATGTTAGCTGCAATGAATGCGATCATGCTTACCTTGACTCGGTTAATCTGAAGTAGAGTATACTCAAATAATTAAACTAAACCATCGTAACCAGCATGAATTCTAGAAGTCCTCGAGCACCAAAAGACATTGTATTCAGTCAATTATTTTTTAAGGTGTATGCGCTTAATCAGAAGCAATTCTTCCAAATAAAATATTGAACTGTGCAGAAACCAGACTAATTCCTAATCATCTCTGATAATATGGGCCAATTATTAAAGTCTCTGGTAAAACATGGCTGATTATAGGCGGTTTCAAACCGCCTCGATCACAAGAATCCCCGTTAAATTACGAGAACATTTTTTTGCTAAAAATACCCATTAATTATTCCTGCATTCACACCGCCCCGAAACATACCCTTCGGGATAAATTCCTGAAGTTACGAGCATGCGCAGTATGGTCTAATAAGCAGGCAAGGCGCGAGATTCAAAACCACTAGCCCAGCAGCTACCCATGCACGGCGCCCGCGCCCAACGACACGCTGGGCTAAAAGTTCCAGTAAATTGCTTTCACATTGCCAAAATACCTGCGACCTTGGAAAAATCTCAGCGAAAGTTCTCGTAATTTCGCCAAGTACCTAATATGTAGCGGGTATTTTCTTTCGGGGAAATTACGCGTTGTTTGCTTTCACATTACCAAAATACCTGGTATTTTCTGATCGGGGTAAATTTCCCGATCAGAGAATACCTGGAACTGACGAACTTCGAGGTGGTCTGAAACCACCTTATGTAGCAAATTGAATGTGTTCAAATTCTAGTCCCTTCTTTCTTTTTGTTCAATCAACCCTTTGAAAATATTTGCTTTATTAAGAAAAAAAAAACAGGTTTCATAATTCTCATCAAATTGAATATCCTATGAAAACTGCTTCTAAAGCCAGGCATGCACTTCATAATCCAATGCGATGAATTTTTTTTAAATAAATAGCATTTGCATTATATGTGAATTGCAAGAAGTAAAATTATTTTATTTGAAGTTCGGCACAATGCTAGGAATGACAAATAAATAAATGATAAATAAACGTGGAGCCTTGTGGCCCAGTGGATTAGTCTTCTGACTTTGAAACAGAGGGTCATGGGTTCGAATCTCAGCCATGGCGTAATTTCCTTCAGCAAGAAATTCATCCACACTGTACTGCACTCAACCCAGGTGAGATGAATCGGTACCTGGCAGGAATTTATTCCTTGAAATGCACTGAGCGCTTGAAGGCTGCTTGAGCTACAGCCGAGGTAACAATATCCAGGTCATTTGGAAGCACATTTAGTAGTCCTATCACCATTCTGAACTCTGATCGCTGAGATTTTATTGGTTGTAATGTTCATATCGATTACTATTAGAATTTCTTTGAAAATCTGATTGCAACGAATCGTGTTGTGCGCACTGAGCTTTAAGGTCGGTCATTATTCCTAGAAGCGATTTACAGTAATACACGACTCACCTGACCATGATTATAAATCTACATTATGTCTGAGGTGTGCAGACTTACAAAAAAAAGTATCTTAAAATATAATTTTGGACCATGAGATTAACTTATCTCTCATTAAAACTCCTAGATAGGCCTACTGTATATTGTTCAAGTACAGCTAAAAAAAACCTAAAGAGCTTATAAGCTGTAATGGAATATAGAAGCAGCGTGGTATTCTTATTAAAAGCTTACGACATTCAAGACCACTGGAAAAAGACAAATTGAGATAAAGAGAAGAGAAAAAACAGATGCACGCTGAATTTCCAAGATCTTGAAGTAAATCCAAAATCAAATTTATAATTATTTTCTTCAAATATTTAGAGTTGATATTGACCACAACTCCACACAAAGACTAGCACATACAAAACTTGCTATTTCAAGGCCTTTCAGTACACAAGGCATTAATAGGCTGCACATTCAGACCCTTGACTCGAATGAAGGGTTTGCACAGCAGACTAGATTGCAATCTTGCAGAGTGAAGAGGGGGGAAAGAAAGACTAGAGAAGGAGAAGGGGAGAGGGGGCCAAAGAGATGGCTGAGGAGAGAGAGAGAGATGGGGGTTAATGAGTGGGAACAGACCAGATGGGGAGGCACGGGGCTAGGTATGACTCGGTTGCCATGGTAACTTGATAATACCACCAACATACAGGTAGATGACTGTGAGTCAGAGGAGACAGCAGAGTGAGACATCCTGCCTCACCGACGCTCACAAACCAATTATAACGGTTCTCTAGCGTCAGATAATGGGCAGCACCGTTAGGGCAAACTCACCCTCACGCTGCTAAGCATGCAGAATGCATTTTACTTCTGAAATCTAAATGATTAAAATTACTCTTTTTAAATAGCAAGCTACATGCAAATATACCCAAGTTCATGATTATACAAAAAAATAAAAAGACCTCTCTTGAGAGATTCACCTAAATATACAAATGTGTAAATATAAAAAACATTCATAGAAGTAATGTTATGAACTTTAAAATGTGTTTTGAAGCCCTACAAGATTACAATAACTTATTTTTCTTTGTACACTGTAAGTCTGTTCACAACACCAGTATAACTGATGCAAATAGTATGGTTTCTTTTTAAAATAATATGATGACCTTTGAAATGTGTTTTAAGCCTTGACGATTATAATAATTAGTTTATTTTTCTTTGAATATTATTTCAGATCAACAAAGTATTCAAAACAAAGCTATTCACGTTAAAATAAACACGCAATGTGTCTGTGACAATAAAGCCTGCTGATGATGTACTTCAAGCTCATTACATGTAATCACTACATTTATATACATACAATGTAAAGTTCTAATTGTGTCAGCGAGCATCGTTTAGGGAGTAGATTGACTGACGTCTGCTCAAGCGATCTCCTTTCTGAGAATACTGTTGAGTGTTGACGTTTCTTTGCGATGGAATTGCGTCATGCCGCCGGTACTAAGAGGCCATATAGGCACAGGGCAGACAGGGGTACGTAATACAGTTATATAATACTGGTAAGTGGGTATAGCAGAGGTTGGAAGACAGAAAGGCTGTATTAAACTCCTTTGAGAAAAGTGATGTTCAATCATTTGATCATTTTCTTCCAGGCAAATTTACTCAATAATCATAATGTATGTGTCACATTAAAGGACAAGTCCACCCCAACAAAAAGTTGATTTGAATAAAAAGAGAAAAATCCAACAAGCATAACACTGAAAATTTCATCAAAATCGGATGTAAAATAACAAAGTTATGACATTTTGAAGTTTCACTTAATTTCACAAAACAGTTATATGCACATCCTGGTCAGTATGCAAATGAGGAGACTGGTGACGTTATCCACTCACTATTTCTTTAGTATTTTATTATATGAAATATGAAATATTCTAGTTTTCTCCTCACTGTCAAGTGATGCAACAATTGATTCCTCCCTAAACATGTGGAATTAGCATTGTTTAATACTATATGGTTCAGTCAAGTTGGTCCTTATTGTCAAATTGTCAAAAAATGGAATATTGTATAATTCAAACAATAAAAAACAAAAAAAATAGTGAGTGATGGACATCATCGACTGAGTCACCTAGTTGTGCATATCACTGTTTTGTGAAAAATAAGCGAAACTTTAAAATGTCATAACTTTCTTATTTTACATCCGATTTTGATGAAATTTTCAGCACTATGCTAGTTTGATTTTTCTCTATTTATTCAAGCCAGCATTTTCCTGGGGTGGACTTGACCTTTAAAGTACATTTACATGAATGGTAAGGTATGCTTGCATTGTAAATTCTGCTTGCATGGCAGCATATTATAATCGTTTTTCTTAACATTTTTGTTTTTCATCTCTCATATGCATTCTTGGCTTCAGTTCTTAAAATTCTGAATGTCGCATATAAACCAACTCTTACTTCTTACAGAGCAAGCGAGTTAGTGCAGTAAATGTGCGTAAGAGATTGCTTGGAGTCTCAATTTCACTTGAGAAGAAAAAATTAATGTCGCCCTATTCTGACAGGATATCAAACGCCGCTCGGAGAAGTGAATGGTTGATACGTCATCAACCTCCTGGTGTAGATTTACAAAAGGCTACGTTCAAGGCTGCGTTCAATTGCCATTTTCTTACCCCAGAAACATGATTTTCAAAGACGCGAGCAGTTGTGTAGTTGCATTATAGAAATGCAACTACGATTGGAAACCAATTTCTTAACGATTGTGAAACAGGGCCTCTAATCAAAACATTAACTGCTGGAAAAGTTGCATAATGAAAGGCAATTTTGCAGAATCATGGTTGTTCAAAATCGATTTGATGCAACAGAGTTCTCATTGCTGAAAAGGGTACACTTGGACAGGCAGTTCCACAGAATCATGGCTGTTAAAAATAAATTGAATGCAAAACAGATCTCATACACAGTGGCGTACCTAGGATTTTCCACAGGGGGGGGGGGCAAAATCGGCCGCCAAAAAAATTGACAAACAAAAAAAAAAAAAAAAAAAAAAGGTCTTCAATTAAAAATATAGGTTTTCAAGCTCGTCAGGGGGCAATAAAGGTCTTCAAGCTCGTCAGGGGGGGCAAAAAAGGTCTTTCAAGCTCGTCAGGGGGGGCAAAGATATGTTTTTTGTATGGGTTTTGGCTCGTCAGGGGGGGCAGACTGCCCCCCCTGCCCCACCCCCCCCCCCCCCCCCCCCCGTAGGTACGCTAGTGCTCATACATGATTCTATGGGTTCCATGAAACTCGCTCCGACGACAACGTCAACATCTAAAAAATGCAAATTTGTTCAAAATATTTTCCAGAAATGATGTACATGTATATTCATACATTCATCATTCTCTTGACGATTCAGTGCCATTACCTTCGTTTGCTATTAAAGGAGATTGTGCAAATTTCCTGCAGAAAAAATTACGGTATGAATGGATTTCCATACAGTTGAGATTGATTGATTGAATCAATCATAACTCTTTGTAAGAAGGGGCTCTGATTGGAACAAAATCAGGCTGCGTTTAATATTTTGAGTTGCGTTTGATTGTAAGTCTTTCAGCAACAGGCCCCTGTCCTTCCCGGGTCAAAGTCATCAAGCTGTGACGAGAGGTGGGTGGGTTTGTAAAAAGGGGGAAGAAACGGTGATGAAAAATCGATTGAACGCTATCCAAAAGTTTGTGTTTGCATTTTCATTCATGATTCCTGTACAAACTAGGACAACGTTCTCACTACCATCCTAAGACTAGTTTAGTGGAAACTAGTTTAATGTGTAATGAGAACGTTCGATGCAGTCTTGGAAGCGATCTTCCAAACCGGTTCAGAAAACCACCTCGCAGTGTAGTTTTCAAGATCTATTTGAATGTTAAACTGGTTTTAACATTTAATGAGGACAAACTGTTCTTCGAGAAGCGATCTTCGCACATATTGAGGGTGCTACTCCACACACTGTGTGTAGAAGGTAGAATGCCTAAGCTGCAGTTTCAAATTTCGCGTGAAACATGTCACCCCCACTGAGAGCGTTCCCATGGTAACAAGGCGACTTTACAAACCACTTTTGGCTGATCAAATGGGAACGCTAGCAAAGCGATCTCCCGAACTGGTTTCCTGAACTGGTTTCCAGTAAATAAGTTTTAGGAAGTACAATAAGAACGGTGTCCCAAGTGACTGATCATTGGCTGATTGTAACAATTAATCACACACAATAATCAATGCAATCAATTGTAGAAACCAGCCCAATGATCCATCGCTAAGCTTTAAAGTAACAGGGCTCCTTAGGCGGTGCCGCACCAGCCCGAGTTTGCTCAATCGCGAGATTTTAGCCTGATCAGCCCTCTTTGCGATTAATCTCGAGATTAAATAAACCCCATCTCCACCAGCGAAAGAAGAGGAATTCGTGCTCGAGAGAGGCATCGATGTTATGGTCCGACGCCGTGGATAAATAATCCTGAGTCGAATCTTGAGTGTGTCTGCACCTGCGAATTAGCGGGATAATTTGAAGATAGCGCGCTATTTTGCAAATAACCCTAAGTTGAGTTAGGATTGCAATCTCGAGATTAATCCAGCAAACTATCGCAAAGATTGCATCTCCATTACAAATAATCTTGAGATTGTTCAGATCGGGATAATTTGCCGGATCAGAAATAACACGATTATTTGAAAATTCGGGCTGGTGCAGACAGGCCTTGTTAGGAATCTAGCTTGAGAAAATCACGGACCCTATGGTTGAACACATCCTAGGACTGGACCAACAAACAGAAGCAGACGTCTAGTAAGCTACACTGTGACATACTGAATTCCTGAAGAAAGGTCAAATATGCCTGAAAAGTCAAAAATTTCGACTCGATCTGTATCATTGTAAACAAACAACTTCACAATGGGGTGACGCACGGTCTACGCAAACTGCGAAAATGGTGAGTTTGTCTTACAAATGCACTTTAAAATAGGTTAACCAAGAATGTTTTGATGCGAACAATTATTTAGTTTTTCCGAGCCAGTGGATTTGTCTCAAAATATTCAATAAATATTACACAAAAAGCAATCGTCTTTTATCATTTGTTTAATGATATAAATATGTACTAGACAAGGTATCAATACTTCTTTCATAAAATGATGTCCAAACGACCGAACCACAAAGTATGCATTGGAAATTTCGCACATCATAATAGGGTTCTGTGAAAATTCTGGAATAATGTGAAATAGAGTATCACTTTAATCAATCGCATTCCATTCAGAAATGTTTTTGGGTGATTGTCCATTTGCCCTAATGTTTAAAAGTTATGGGTGGAAGAATTCACCCCCCAAAAAAAAAAAATAAATAAATAAAAACTAGGTGTACTAAATCTCTATTGGTATATAAAGTTATAAAATTGGGGGGGGGGACGAAATATGGCATATCGGGCAATTTTTTTTTTAAGTTGCGATGAGTGAAGCAAACGAGCATAAATGTTGACATTTTTATGACAAAAATAAAATTTTGTGAGAGATTTTGAAATAGTATTCAGAAAGTAATATATTTCACCCTCGGCCTTCTCTCTTTCCTTTTCTCTTTTTTTTTCTTGGTCGTGAAAAAAAATGGGGGGGGGGGGCAAGCACCCCCAGCCCCCCCCCCCCCCCCCATCAGTACACCACTGATGCTTGACTTGGATATGCTTACAATCCTCTAGATGCCTTTGATATATTTCCAGTTTTGACGAGATAGCCTGGATTCCATGTAACCCCAACTAAATTCACCTTTTGTGCAGTGTCCTCCTGGCCTTGTCCCACTTTCGTCTGCTTTAGCGCCTTTGCCTCTCTTGAGAATTGTTCACTCGACTGACCACATTGCCACCTGAGAGAAAATATATTAACAGGTTTACACATTAATCATATCACCCAATGGACAGTAAAATAGTAACCAAGATAGATAAGATAACTAGTTCAAATTCATGGACAGACAGGCATGCAGACCAACAGACAGATGGATCGATAGACGGACAGATAGAAAGACAGATAGATGGACGGATGGATGGATGGACGGACGGACGGACGGACAGACGGACAGACAGACAGACAGACAGACTGACAGACTGACAGACAGACAGACAGACAGACAGACAGACAGACAGACAGACAGAAAGACAGACAGACAGACAGATAGATAGATAGATAAAGAGAAAGATGGATGGATGACTAGATGGAAATATATAGACCCGGATAGATAGATAGATAGATAGAATGGAAAAAAAATAGATGGATGGCTGGGTGGAAAAATAGATATGGATAGAAAGAAAGACAGACAGACGGATGGATGGATTGACAGCTGGATGGATGGATTGACAGACAGATGGTAGACATATAGACAGAGATAGATGCCTGTATAAAAAGACAATAACAAAGAAAGACAAAGTGATAAAAATGTGAGAGAAAAAAATGAAAATTTAAGAGGCTTGTAATCACTTCAGAGGATTTTATTGCTTGTACTGGTCATGGACAGAGAACAAGCCGAGGTCAGCCCCATCAGTGACACCCATCATAAGTAATATTCTTTTTGTATTATTTTCACAACCATATATATATATGCAGGCAATATGTATTAGTCAATTTATGTTCAAATTAAGCAAGGACGACCTTCCCGCCATTTTCTCTAATATGTTCCGTAAAAATACATCCGTACACTGCTACCCAACAAGGCAACGACAATATTATCATCTCCCTTTAACAAGAACTTTATTTGCAAAGAATTCATTTGTCTTCTCTGGGCCGGCCTACTGGAACTCTCTGCCTCAAGATTTCAAAGAATCCCCCAATGTAAATATCTTTAAACGCAAACTTGAAAAAATGTTAATTCTGCAATACTCATCGCAAACAGGTCAAGCTGAATAACTAATTTAATCATACTCGACTTTTGTGTATATGCGTATTATATGCGCTCATATTATATACATAGTCATGTATATTATTCGTTTAATTATTTTCTTCTTAAAATTGCAATTAGCCAAAGTACCTGCTCCTGCTGCCCGCCTTCTTCTTTCTTTCTACTTAGTGTACTGCACTCCTCTGTCCCTCCTGTCTCCCCCTCACCCCCCCTCTCTTATAATATTGTAAAACATAATTTTTTCTCACACGATCCATAAGTAACGTTTTTGTCAAGTGCACAAAAATTGTTTGTATTTATTTTTAAACAAAATTATTATTAAGACCCAATATTTATTTGTTGTAATTTTGTAATGTAACTAAGATAGGGGCTTGTCTCTTGTACAAGCTTTGCTTTTTTTCGGCAAGTCCCTCCGTTTTACTTTTAAATACAAATGTCATTTGAGATATCTTTATTTACTGAATTGTGTTCCTTAAATCTATGATTATGTTATATATATTATATTTTGTCTTGTAGTATTTTCGACCTTGTTATGTTATGTTTATCATATTATGTACAATTGTGAAACGGAAATAAATAAATCAAATCAAATCAAATCAAAACCCTGTCCCCATTCTCTTGATCCAGTTCAGCAGGATGAGGCCATTGGTAATGATCTAATTTGTTCATGTTTATGATATTTAACAATTACATATATATGAATTATGAGTATTTGTGTGGTTTATGCTTCAGTTTAACTATGATATTTACATGTAGTTCAAGCAGAGGGCACTCCCATTCTGGGTTTCATTTATTTCTATATAATCAACTATCACCAAAGGATATTTTTCCCTGTGGGATTTCATGCTGGTAATTAGTGCCAAATGAAGTATCATATTACAGTTTCATTTATTTTCATTTCCTTAATTATCTACCTATTTGGTCCCATGACATTTGCCCGGGAGGGGGGGGGGCAGTCAAATGTATTGCTGTACACACGCGTGACCAAATTATTTCCAAACACCCCCTAAACGAGTTTCTTCTCTGTGTGCAAAATAATCCCCTTGGGCTTCACGGGCTTTATTTACACAATTTGGCCCCTAAACAAGCTGTCCCAGAATATGACCTCGGGGGAAAAAGCTTGGGGGAAAAACATACCCTAAACACGTTTGGCTAGTCTTTAAAAAAAAGCTTTGGAAAAAAAACATACCCTAAATACGCTTTACCCCGCAATTGACCATTGACGAGTCTTTCAAAACCACTCTTTTTCTTGAAAATCTGTGTTTTTGATACCCAATAACGAGTGCACGCACGGCACATGTCCAAAACTGAAAAAAAAACACCCCTTTAAACACGTTTTTTTGGTCACGCATATGTACAGCGATATATTTGACTGGCCCCCCAGGGACATTTGCCCCTGGAGACAATTGCTCCAATGGAAAATCCGCACATTAAAACCTCCAAAACTAAATTAACCCTACCAACTTACCCAGATCTCCATTGGTAATGAATGACCCCTCGTTGTATTAAAAATTATAAATACACATTCTTTATAAAAGAAAATGATTTGCTTAAATATGGATGACAAGTCAAGAAGGTTGCTACGTCAGTGACATTGCTTGCTACAATGTGGTTGACACACAAAATAGAACTGGAAAGCCCGGGGGGGGCACTTCCATTGACAAGTGGATACCATGCGCGACCATGGGGTCTCGAAAAGCACCCTAAACACATATTTTCAATTTTCTGAAAATGCACCCCTTAACAAGTATTGGCGTGTGAAACTCTACCCTTTAACAAGTATTGGAAACAAAACGATACCCTTGGCAAGTATTCCTTGACCCCCAAAACAAGTACAACAATATTTTTATTGTTATGTCACTTTTATAGTCGTCGGTTTTACCTTTACCTGATTGGGTTTAGTACAGCCCATCCTCCCTCCCAGACATCGCGCATATCGTACTCTAAACACGTAGTGTTGACTCTTGGGGAAAAAAGTACATCCTTTATAAAACA
This sequence comes from Lytechinus pictus, assembly GCF_037042905.1. Taxonomy (NCBI): domain Eukaryota; kingdom Metazoa; phylum Echinodermata; class Echinoidea; order Temnopleuroida; family Toxopneustidae; genus Lytechinus; species Lytechinus pictus. Next base: position 19,165,474 of record NC_087258.1, read on the forward strand.
TTTTAGTCTTAATTTTTTACACCCTCGCAAATTTGACCCTAAACACGTAGCTTTCCTAGCGAAAATAGATACCCTTTTTTTTTGGTCGCGCATGGTATCCACTCGTCAATGTAAGTGGCCCCCCCCCCCCCCCCTGGAAAGCACAGAATCTAACCTGCATCATCAATCAATTGTTGGGGGGGGGGACGGCAAAAATATTTGCAAACATACTACTCTTTGGTCATGTAGGGTCAAGATATCAAATTTTTCAGGCCATGCACCTCAGACTGGACAATCACCTCCTAAGTACTAGCCAAAACAAACTGACCTCTTGACCTGGCAATGACTTTAACCATACAATACACTGAGATACTAATGTGGGTCAATTCAAGCTAGTCTACACAACCATACTTTGCGTAGCCAGAGGTGATGGATGTTCAAATCTGCTGCAACAGCAGGCAAGCCCAGCTAGAGATTTTTTTCGCTGATGTCCAGTGCAATGTACTGTCATAAGGGGTGGGAGTGATATAAATCTACCAAGTGAGTCAGCGAAAAATATTCGCCCTGGAATCTCACAACACAACAAATAAACTTTAATATGGGGTCTGAAACTTCAGAATAATTGGCCCCTTTCTTCCATCAACCTGTCTCCTGTCTGGTGTCCAGTTCTAAAAATAGATATCAGCTGACCCTTTCTTTGTTTCCAGTTTGACCATTTGACCTCTACTTTGCCCAGAGCACCAGCCTATAATAGAAATGTTCCTATCTTGAGGTCTGCACTGATGTCTGATTTGAAAAGTGCCCAGAAGGGCTAATTAAGGACATCCCAAAGACACAGCTTGCAGGCTGCAGGCAAGCACAGGCACAACACATTTCCCCCTTTTCAAAGCAGGTTGTTGTACACGTGTGACTTATGCTTTAATTGGCCTATTGCAAGGATGAATTCAGTCATTTGACAAAGCCATTTAAAATTGATGTGTGAAACTTTTTTTTATTTCGGGGGCAGTTACCGACTCCATGACAGATTAAACAGTCACCATCCCTTTTCAAATTGAGTTAAATTCATCAATGGGGCTATAGGGCCGTCTGAACCAGCCCGAGTTTTCAAATTAGCGCTCTATTTCTGATCCGGCAAATTATCCCGATCTGAACAATCTCGAGATTATTTGTAATCGAGACGCAATTATCGCGCTAGTTCGCAGGATTAATCTCGAGATTGCAATTCCAAGTCAACTTGTACGAATTATCCTGCTAATTTGCATGTGCAAATAGACGCACTCGGGATTATTTCATTCACAGCTTCAGACCATAATGCATCGATGCCTCGCTCGAGCAGGAATCGCTCTTCTTGCGATGGTGGAGACGGGGTTTCTTGAATCTCGAGATTAATCACGAAGAGGGCCGATCGGGCTAAAATCTCGAGATTGAGCAAACTCGGGCTGGTGCAGCACCGCCTTTTGAGAATTTCTGCAGATCCAAGAAACTTTTGTTTTTGCTCTTTATGGGATACCATAAGGCACTGGAACACATTAGTGACTGATCATTTAATTCTTGACTGCAGTTTATCAATGTAATAAATCATGAAATCTGTCATAAAATTGAAGATTTAGGTTATGGGAACCCGACCCTATGTTATTTACAAATACTTAAGATATGCCAAGAGGGATTTACTATATATTTTTTCTCTCTTTGCCTCTTCCTTGAGGATTTATTGTTTCAAAATATTTACATAAATATATATTTACATAGGAATAACTTTTTTCAAGAGTCAAATGATATAATATTTACAACAGATATTACAATACAGTGCGTTTCAAAAAAAAGGTTACACTTAGAAAAAATCCTGTAAAATTATACATTTTTAATATCCTGAAGATTTGTCCACATTTTAACACTGGTACAGATCCATTTAATCAAATAACGATATATCTTTCGAAAAAAAATTCCGCTTGAGTGAGCACCACTTACTTTTGAAAAGTTGGTGAAAAATTATCTGCGCAGAACTTTGAAATAGTTATGCGAATAAAAGTAGACCTTAATCATGAAGAACACGTGGCATTTAGCTAGTAAAATTGATTTGAAGATATCTTTTACCATTTTTAACTTGTTTCCTTGCCCAAAACACTTAGAAGAGTGCATTGCGCCCCGCCCCACTCCCCCACACACCGAGGCCATCGTGACGATATTTGCTTTACACTGAGCTGTGATTTACATGAAATTGCCTAGGCTTGATTTTCATTTTGTTAATCATTGTCAAGCTTGGGAAAAGAGTGGAGAAACAAGTATTACATGAAAAATGAAATGTAAACCCACTTTAAATGATAAAAACTTAGTGAAAAAATGCTGGAGTTGTCTGGTATAAACTTTTGTTCAGATTCAGTTATGTCCTCAGATCCAGCTGGCATTTCTGAGCATTTCTGCGCAAATAGATTTCTGCGAGCTTTACAAAAATGGACAGTGCTCACTCAAGTTTACCATTCTGTCAAAACTTTTACTTTCATTGGATAGATGAGACCCAAACCCAAGATGATAAGTGAAAAAATTACCCACTTGTTGTATATTTTTTAATTCCCAGGGCTTTTTCAAAGTGTAAACTTTTTTTTTGATACGCACTGTATATTAATAATTTTCTTGACCTCTAATACACAAAATTGTTTAGATCCCTAATAATTTGAATAAGACTTCAAATTTGAAACAAATCGTAATACACATCCCACCCTATGCATATTCATGATAAAGAAAGAATGAGGGCATTGTTAAAATATACGAGATTTTAAGCAATCTATAAAGTACATGTATAATTAATAGAACTTCACTTTAGGTGGTTTCAGACCGCCTCGAAGTTCGCCAGTTCCAGGTATTCTCTGATCGGGAAATTTACCCCGATCAGAAAATACCAGGTATTTTGGCGGTCTGAAAGCAAACTACGCGTAATATCCCCGAAAGAAAATACCCGATAAATAGTAGGTACTTGGCGAAATTACGAGAACTTTCGCGGGGATTTTTCCAAGGTCGTGGGTATTTTGGCGGTCTGAAAGCAAATTACGGGAACTTTTAGCCCAGCGTGTCGTTGGGTGCGGCGCCGTGGGTGGCTGCTGGGCTAGTGATTTTGAATCTCGCGCCTTGCTTGCTTATCAGACCATACTGCGCATGCTCGTAACTTCAGGAACTACTTCAGGAACTTATCCCGAAGGGTATGTTTCAGGGCGGTGTGAATGCAGGAATAATTAATGGGTATTTTTCAGCCTAAAAATGTTCTCGTAATTTAACGGGGATTCTTGTGATCGAGGCGGTTTGAAACCACCTGTTGATCCAGTTCTTGTTGTTATCTTCAAAGCTATTGCATAACATGTTTACAAGCTGAGAAGCACATGCTCTGAGGAAAATGTGACTCCAGTACCTTGCATCGTAAACATTTATTGTGTAATCTAGCCCAATTCAGGCACAAATGCACATCTCAAAAGTCCCTACATGAATGATGGCCAAACAGACACACATGCTCAGACACACAAAAACAATGATTTATTTTTCCTCATAAGTCACTACATGTAAGAGCTTTCTATGGTATTATGTTTTTGATGCTCTACAAGAAGGCTACAAAGAATTATATAATGAGCACATCTTAATTGCGCAAAATGTGCACTTCAGATCACATTTGGTGTTCTCGCGTGGGTGGAAATGTTGCGGTGGAGCGGTTCTGACTCTTGACTTACTTATAATCACAGGGTTGTGTGTTTGAATCCCATTCAGGCACTACTGTTCTTTGGCGAGGCATCACTTCACATAACACACTCTCCACACAGGTGTAATGATAAGGCATACTTTCTTGTGTTTGTCGTCACAGACTGAAAACTTTAAAATCACAATCAATACCAAAGTTCACTCTACATTTTTATTGTTTTTATCAAAATGTATTAAAATATAATAATAATTATCATTAATTATTAATTATTATTTCAATTAAGGTATTATTTATATTAATTCACGGCTCATATGTCACATGATGCTATTGACCACTTGGAAAGATAGATCCTCAACCCATAACCACCCAGAAAGTAATATAAATAGCATAAAATGAAATAAAAAGAATGGACAATTTAATATGGATATGATACAAAATTGAAAGGCAAGAGACTATCCCTGTATATAGCAAACTATCATGCAAACATATGGATGTGAAAATCAGATGTTAATGGTGTTCCCCAAGCAACAAGATATCTGTGCTTTTAACGGGTTAAGTTTGCAGTTGATGTAAATTTGTATGTTTTTCAGAACCTGCTTGGAGAACAGGTCTGACCTGAAGTGTCTTCCTTACAAGGGGAAATAAGATGTAATTTACAGTGTTTTATATCACTATTTTAACGTCTTTAAAAATGCGCATTTATTTGACATGAAACAAGACTAACCTATATTCAAGACTGGCAAGCTCGATCATATAGAACTCTCATTTTATGGACATCCTTTCATTTTTATGACCCATATTATTTACCAAAGCCACTGAAATATTCTGGACACGTATGCTTTAGAGCAATGAACCTTTGTATCAAAACTAGGTCCAAGTCAAAATGAACTGGCCGAAGTTAGAAGCAGACGAAGTTGCTAAAGTAATATCATGGACTAATATCTACCCGCACTCCTGCAAAAACCATAAAATGTGACATTCAACTAACACAATGCCAGCTTGGTAATAATGTCATATTTTCTTTTATATCAGTCTGACTGGCCTTGTTCTTTTGTGTCATTTACTGTAGGTAGAGCAAATGAACTTGCCATAATTTAATTCAGGAGGGGGGGAGAAAAACATGTATATTATAGATCAATGTGTTGTATATATGTTTTTCTTGCACCTCCCAATTTCAATTGCCAAATACAAATAATTTACTCATAGAGTTACTGCAGTAGCCTGAATACAGCATCTCAGGGCTATTCATAGAGATGAAAGTTTATTTTCAATTGGTCTACTACCAATTCGTCCAATTACCAACTCGTCTTCTATCATTTGGTCTACCATCAGTTCGTCCTCTATCCACATGGTGTAATTGCCATTTCGTCCACTCACCATTTCGTCTAATAACCAGTTGGTCCAATAGTCATTTAGTCCATATACCATTTGGTCTAATTGGACTTGGTGTTAATTGGGCGAAATAAATTAAAATAAAATGGATATTAGACCAACTGGTTATGAGACGAAATGGTCATAAAGAACTGGTGAGTAGACAAAGTGATGATTGGACCAAATGGTTGTTAGACGAAGTGTTAATGGACGGAATGGCATTAGACTAAATGGAAGTAGACCATGTGGGTAGTGGACGAGTTGGCAGTAAGACGAATTGGCAATTTATCGATGACGCCACCTTGTGCAGAAATTATCAATACATGGATGTAAACCAAGATATCTCTCTATGCCAAATTTTTTCTTTGTTTCTTCCTTTCGTTCCTCCTTTATTTCATCAACTTTAATGATCTTGACTAACTTACTCATGATATCTTTCTGCTATTTTTATTTTTATAGGCTCTGGACACCCCCCCCCCTCCCCCCTACACATTATTTACTCTACACTACAGTAGACATAAAGCAAGGAATGGAGAAAGAAATATTTACAAATTATACAGTCATCTATTTGCAAAACAATCAATTGTCTGAATATTTAGGTGAGGGAAAGTCTCTCAAAGACACCGTTCTCATTATACTTTCTAAAACTGGTTTACTGGAAACCGGTTATGGAAACCAGTTAGGAAGGTCGCTTTGCTAACGTTAGAGTTTCCATTTGATCACCCAAATGTGGTTTTCAAAACCTTGTTATCACGTATTAAAAGCGGTCTTGTTGCTATGGGAATACTCTCAGTGCAGTGACACGTTTCGCGCAAAATTTGAAACCGCAGCGTAGGCATTTCACACACAGAGTGTGGAGTAGCACGCTTGAAATGTGCAAAGATCGTTTCCCCGAAAAATGGTTGTGTCCTCACTTCCGCAAAAATCAGTTTAACGAGGTAAAACGATCTTGAAAACTACCTCTCGAGGTGAATTTCCGAACTGGTTTGGAAGATCCCTTCCAAGACCACTTTGACTGTTCTCACTACGCGTTAATCTAGTTATTCCACTAAACTAGTTTCCAGTAAACTAGTTTTAGGAACGTAGTGAGAATGGTGTCATATTATCTTTCCACTTCTTTATATTGATGGGCTCTGGACACCCCACTCCACACACACACACACCATACATGCACATTATTCAATCTACAGCAGACATAGAAAAAGGAATTGAGAAGCAAATGTTTACAATCATCTATTTGCAAAACAAAAGATCAATTGTCCAAACATTTAGTAGGGTAATGGAAAGTCTCTCAAATTTCCCATCCATGAAGCAAATCAATGATGAACCAGGTCATATGCTCGTAAGGTCAATCTCATCCATCAATCCAGAGGTGCATGTAACCATAGCAACCAAAATAGAGGTCTCCATTTTCACATCATCGACAGTCAACACCACCATCACAGGTGCAAAATACCTCATGAAATTAAGCATAAAATCCTCAAAGGGCAAAAAATAAATCAAGAATTTAAGGAGGAGTCAAAACGAAGCCGGATAGCATTTCCAAGTTCATGTTGGGGTTATCGATTCATGGAAAATAAATCAAAACAGAGAGGGAATAATTCCAGGGGCCCATTCATACAACTTTTATAACTTTGCCATTACTGTTACTACCATAGAAACCTTGATTGTGATTGGCTGCTGAGCCCTGTTGCCATGGTAATTGCCATCATGAAAAGTTACTATACACATGTACATGTAGTTGTTGCTCTTTATCATATGTGGCCACAGATTACTAGTGTAATTTTGAAAGTTTTAAAAGTTTTAACCCAGCCATACAGCCCTATTTATACCTCTAAAACCAAATGATCAGTAGGCAAAGATGATACATCTTAAAATCTAATTTTACTATCAATAGATCTGGGGCATGTTTCATAAAACTTGTTGAAATAACTAATATGCAATAACAGTTTAAAGCTACTGAAACCATTCAATTTGATTGGCTGATAGTAAACTTGTTATAGAAATTGTGCATTTGTTATTATAACAAGTCTCTATGATGAAACATGACCCAGTGCAGTTAAATAACAAAAAATTCATGTCTCATGGATTTGTTGCCATCAAACCAAATTGGGAGGGGGAGGGGAGGGAAAAGCAGGGGGGGTAAAAAAATTATCAACAATGGTGAATCACCCTCACAAAGAGTCCCTTGTACGCAATTGGTCAATACTAGATCAAATAATATTTTGACCATTTGATCACCTTGACCACTGCTAATCAATAAATGAGCAATACCTTGAATGTTTGGCAGTATTGGCACTAGTATGAGATAATCAACTTGCTGTGTAAAAACTGTTTCAAAAGAAGTAAACAACATTGTCACATGTCTCAAGCTGGTTTTCTGCGTCAACTTGACCACAAAACTTCTATCAACAAGTGATTATGGTCACTGACACTGCCTGATATATTCAAGAGCATTGGAGACCTTGACAGTTTGACACTTGTGGATTTCTGATACTGGACTTGTTGATTTAAAAAAAAACATTTGTTGGAATTATTTTTGATGAAGATCTCATTTTGAAATATTTTCAAAACTGCTATCACATTCTACTTCACAATGGTCAGTGATATTTTTCACTTTAGTCCAGTGTAACATAGTTTGACATAATTGATTGAGACAAAGATAACTGATTTTTTAAAAATATTTCTTTTGAGTATTGTTTTTATAGTATTAATACATATAGTTCCCCTATTCAACTCTCTCTAACTAACTCATGATATAAAGCCAGTTCGTAGTTCCACTCTGCGCATGATCAGAAGATTTTGCGCATGATCAGAGGAAGGTCATTTGTACTAAAGTCACATGGTGGTTTAAAATTTAATGAGATAAGCACCAAATTCGATGTATTGATTATTCATATATTCTTTTGAATTGTGTTTTTCATTCACATCCACAAAATAATGCGTCCACGAATGACTGGTATATTTCACAGTTTCCCAAGTACATTGTACAACATCCTCTAGTATGCATTCAAAGTAGAAATGCAACAAATAACTTCATAGAGTGTTCATTGATGAGCTATTCTAGTCACCTGGTCTATTCAATTTCTTCATCCCGCTATGTAAGGCATGCATACATAATATCTTGCTTTGATATCTACCTATCTTAATGAAAGAAATGAAAGGTCATTTGACCAAAATTGTCCCAGAAGTAACTACGAACTGGTCTATTAGTTCATGGTATTGTTTGCGACTTATGCACCTTTCATACTGCGCTTTTGCCCGGCGAACTTCACTGGCGAAGGGGAAAGTGTCTGGTATGAAAGGTACACCGGAGAACTTCCCCCTGCAAACTTCGCCGGTGAAAAGACCAATTTGAAAGCTCACCGAAGAGCTTCTCCATTTTCATGATGTCAGAGGTCAAATTTCATATCCCCGAAATCCCTTGAACTGAGATTCCGTGCCTGAATAAAGTGAATGGTCGATCAATTTATAGAGTTAAATACCCTCGAACATACTGTACATGTACATTTGTTAAAAATTTATTATGAAAGCGTCTTTACATGCTATAATGCACTGAAAGTATCAAAATACTCTGATTTTTGTTTTGTTTTGCATATAATCTTTCCAAAATATGTTGTAAATTAGACCTTTTTGACATCTTTTGTAATTGATAAGAGTGTTTAAAATTTTCTTTTAGTTTGTTGTATATGTGCCGAGCTTGTTCAACTTGGGCCAACGAGAAAATGTCGTTGCTATATTGCGGTGTCGCAATATAATTTTAAAAAGGCGCACTTCCGCCCGAGCAAAACGGCCAGGGAAGAGATGTCAGTGCGAAAGGGCACATTTTTCACTTTAACTAGGGAAGTGAGGAATACGTGGCGGAGAATTAGTTCGCCGGCCAAATTCGCCGGGGAAAAAGAAAGAGGCCAGTATGAAAGGGATATTAATGACTGTGCTGGCATTTTCTGTTGAGGGGGTTCATAAAAGATCAACTAAGCTTGAAGTAGCTCAGTCCTTCCCTTGCATATCCACCAGAAAGTGGAAGACCTTGGCTGTTTGAGACAAAAAAAAACCAATTTAATTAATTGGATCCGTTGAAGAACTATTTCAAGGAAAGAAAACTAAGAATCGTGAGTGATAAATTATCGTCATGGCTGCTCATAAATACTACCAGCAGCTTTTACCTCTTTTCATTCATTGCGAGGAGAAAAGAAAGTATTGGAAATTGAGCGGAGCGATGACCCAGTTCAGAGTGGTCCATCCAATGAAAAAACAGGTACTTGTCTCTCACCATGGACCTGCTCTATTAAACACATGATACATCTAAAAAGTCCAGTGCCCTAAAAGTGATCCAAAACCTTCTAATGATACCGAATGTAAAGAAAAAGTTGCAGGCAATAATGACCTTCAATTATTGAGGAGAAGGAAATGGAGAAATCCACTAAAAAAAAATTATATGGTAGCACGATCATTCCTTCGATTACCTCCATGGTATGACTGTTCACAGTAATTTTAATCTCAAATATTCAGGATATAGGCCTATACGGTTCAAGGACTGTAGCCTAGGTCTGTATCTTGACTCTGGAGTACTACAAGTGTGAGATATCAAAAGTTTTGGTAGGCCAAATTTATACTATAGGGAATTAACATTAATTAAGTAAATAAAAACTTTTGCTTCGGACAGAATTTCCCTTGTCTATACTGGTAATAAAAAATTCCTGAAATTTTTTGATAAAATGGAAGTGATTTAAGACAATTAATGACTGCCTTTAAACCAGCAGTCATGGAATGCCATGAACTGTAATATCACAAGAAACATGCACCTCTGAAATATATGTGCAGCAGCAGTAAACGGCTAATCTGTTTTTCAGTTCAAACATTCAAGGTGGAATTCATGTGTACGTACTTGACTTGTAATGGTCATTGCATCCCCCAAACTGATCTGACCATGCTTGACTGGTTGGAAGTTCATGGTGGACGTGTAGGTCTACATAGTGTCCTTTGGATGGTCAATTACACTTGTAAATTTGTTTGAGAGATTAATGTGCAGTATACTGCATCAAGGTTGATTTCATGTACATTTTCTGGATTTGTAATGGTCATTGCATCCTCCAAACTGGTTCTGACCATGCTTGACCAGTTGGAAGTTCATGGTGGACATAAAGGCCTACACTGTACGCTGCATTCTTTTGATGGTCAATGATATATACAAATTTGTTTGGGAGAATCATGTGCAATGTCAAGGTACATTTGATTTGTAATGGTCATTGCATTGTTCTAACTGGTTCAAACCATGCTTGACCAGCTGGAAGTTTGTGGTGGCCACTACGCTGTGTTTTTCTGATGGTTACTGATTCTTATAAATTCATTTGGATGTTAATATGCAGGCGTGTACTGGGGGGGGGGGGCGAAATATGCAGATGCACCCTGTAAAAGATTGCCTGTCAATTTTTCTTCGGGAGGGAATACCCTTCATAATTGTAAGTGATGACCTTTTATGTCATATCCAGACAAATTTGCACCCCATAAAAGTCTGACTTGGAACCCGTTCAAAGGCCAAGTCCAACCCCAACCCCACCCCCTTTGCAAAAATTTGCAAATGCTTCATAGCTGGTTGTTTCCTTCAAAATTCCCCCTTTCATTTCGACATCTATAATTTCTCATGGGGAGGGGACCAATTGTTTGCAATGAAGACTCTCTACAGAACTTCCTTTATGCGATACAGCCACACTGGCGAAACCAACTCAAGACTGACCATAGCGATCAGTGGCATAATGAGCCCACAATTTTGAGGGGGCTAGATATGGCATATCGGGCAAAATTCATTAAAATGTTGAGTGAGCAAAGCGAGCGAGCAAATTTTTTTAAATTATTTTCATTTTGTGATATATTTCACCCATGTCCCTTTTCTTATTTTTTTCCTTTTCTCTTTTTTTCTTGTTCGTGAACAATTTGAGGGGGCAAGAGCCCCCCCCCCCCAAGCCCCACCCCATCTGTCACCACTGACTGGAGCCTTCTTCATCGAATTCATAAGCTGTTCATTTTACCCTAAGAAGATCTATAAGCTCCTTAAAATAGAGTAATTATGATTAATGGATCATAACTCTGTGACGAAGCAGCAGAAGTGTCATGACATTGACATAGATTCCTATCTAGATGTTTTAATAGCAGAAGAACGATTCCGGAATGCATTGCTTCCCAAAGCCCTGTGACATCACCAAACTGACCGTTCCACTTACTTCATCACGATCATAGATGATCCAATGATATGACGGTCATTTCCAGTCAAGTTCTGGCCAATTAAGTGCTCCTTCCTTCCCCTATAAGGTCAGCTTGAATTTATAAATGTAAAGCAATTTAGGTCACTTTAGTTAATTTCTATTCATCCCACCCCCAACCATAAAAAATGAAAGAAATATAAAAATAAAGATGACAATGATTCTCCTGCTACTACTTCATCTCTGATGAAGTACGACAATACGCCAGACGGTGGCCTGTACTTATAAAGAAGAAGAAGAAGAAGATGGTGATGATGAGGATAATGATACGATGATGATGATGATGATGATGAAGACAATGATGCTGATGATGGTGCTGGGGATGGTGATGATGTTAATAATGACTGTTTGATGATGATGATGACGTCGATGTTGATGACACTGATAATGATGGTGGTGATGGTGATTGTGATGATGTTAATAATGACAGTTTTGATGATGATGATGATGATGATACTGATGTTGATGATGATGATAACGACGACGATGATGATGACAATTATGATGATAATATTAATAATAATAAAGAAAAAATTAAGTTAAATAAAATAAATGAATATTTTTTTCAATTAATTATAAATACCTGGATTTTTATTATGTAGATGTCAAAGCTAGATAGGCCTACACACTAGAAGGCCTACACACTAGAAGACCCTACAGTGTATAATTGGCTAAATACTGACATCAGGAAAAAAAACATACTGGTACAGTATGTAGGCTCTAGTGCACAGAAGTTATGCAATTTATCCTCACACCATGCTCAGACCAATTAAAAATGAACTAATCAAATGCCTTTGACATAACGTAAGGTAAAGAATTTAAAGAACATATGTAATATACTGGTATATTGGAAGCACAGTAGCTACACAATTTATTCTTTTATTTTACATGCACGTCAATTCTAAACAGGCTATAGAATAAAATGGTCATTGGAAAAGGTACCAGAATTTAGGTCAATGTTTAATTACATGCAGTTGTATGTAATTTACATCAAACATATACAGCAGTACGGTATCATGATCATCTGTATTGTTCAATGTCTCTGGTTGCCCCTAGCAACTGAGAGGATATCCTCGTGACCTCATCAGCAAATCGCAATGACCTTTGTTATGCACTTCATTTTCCTGTAACAGACGACAATGGATGGGCCTTTCCATATCCTGTGCAAATCTGCACAAATAAAGCAAACAGCATGTATAGCATATTTGTTTGTACTTCTCCATCACAATAGTACATCGGTGTAAGTTAAAATATTGAACTGATAATGTTGAAATACAAAGTTAAATCTGAACCCACTCCAGGGACTTGTTACCATTATGATAACAATGCCATCCAATAATACACAGTAAATTACCAATTCGTTTATTGCCAACTCGTTCACTTATCAAATGGTCTACCTTCATTTAGCCTAATGCCATTCCGTCCATCAACATTTCGTCTAACAACCATTTGTTCCAATAACCATTTGGTCCAATAATCACTCTGTCTATTCACCGGTTTGTCTCATAACCAGTTGGTCTCATACCCATTTTCTTTTCATTCATTTCGCCAAATTAACACTTAGTCCAATTAGACCAAACATGGCTATTGAACCAAATGGTTAAGCAGACGGAATGGTGAGTGGACGAAATAGCAATCAGACCCTGTAGATAGTGGACAAATTGATGGTAGACCAAATAATAGTAGACGAGTTGGTAATTAGTCGAACTGGCATTGGACCAATTGAAAATAAACCTAGTACACGTAACTTCCATGGAATCCTGGATTTTGATTGGCTGTTGAATATTACCATGGTAGTTTACCATTGCATGACGAAGAAACAACAATAAAAACTGTTGTCCCATGGCATGGGCCCACAAACTTCATGGTATCTTTAAAAAGTTTAATGATAACGTCTGTTCTGCTATAAAAATATCTCGAGTTCTGAGAACTTCACATAATCACTTCTATTCAAATATGTTGCATTTTTTTCTACTAGGAAACTACTGATTTGAATATTAATAGCTATAAAGATAAGTATGCACTTCATGCATGTAGTGTAGGAAACATGATTTGATTTGATAATTTCAATAACTATGAAAATAAGTATATATGCACTTCATGCAAAAATAAAATTTAATTTTTATTGTATTTTTATATACATGTAAAGGCTGTACAGCATAGTTATTACATCAAAGTTTTGTAATGATATGTTACAGATTTATGGAAACAAAACCTAAATGAAAATGAAATAAAGATTTTAAAAAAATACCCTCTCGAAAAAACCAGTAGATTATGCAAATGTGCTCTGAATAAAAATTGTATCTCTATTATAGCTCAAATATGTGGGGAAACAAGTTGTCTGTATGGGCCTACAGGACGTAACACTAACAGCAAATCCTTGACCAGTTTTAGGTCATTAAGAGCAATTTTCATTTAAACAGAAATAAAAGTGTTTACATCAAAAGACGTTTGAAGTGCCATTTTCTCTAGTTTACTGTGTTGAATTAATACGGATGCACAACAAACTGGTGACGACGATTATCTGATTATCTCTCCCAAGGGACTCACAAAGATAATGAAATATCAGATATGACAATGGCTTTGAATTCACCGGTCAATAGCACGAAGATGACGAAATTATCTACACAGTCCAAATCCTTGACCACATTAAACTTGAACAATCGCGAACATTCAATAGGAACGACCAGGGAGTTTGGAGGAGGAACAACCTTGCTCTTGACACACAAGTACTGGCACTTAAAATGTAAATATCGTGAACTACATTTAAGAGTGAATACATCAGATTTCCTTGACTGGCCCCTCCCCTTTTCATTTACCTTCAAATTAGGTCAATTTATCAATTCACCTCTGGATTGTATTCGCACTGACACTCTGTCCATCTCTCTACCTCTCTCTCTCTCGCTCTCATTGTGAATCTTCATCTGTTTACCAGATATCTATCCTCCCTTCCCCCCCCCCCCCCCCCCCCCCGCTCTCTCTCTCCTCCTCCTCCTTTAAAAATACATTTTTATCATCCCTCTGTTCATTTTGCCAACCCCCCCCCCTCCTTCCATTGTCTCCTAAGCTTTGCAGATGGCTACATTATAGCCTCCAAACCCTTCCACCCCCTTTTATATGTCATTGTGAACATCAATTTCAAGGTACTATCATATCAAGAAGACACAAGATATTGTCTTTTTCTAGGCCTATAACCGCTTCCGGATCTATATACAAAACATCTATACATGCATGAATATGGATGGAATCGGTCAATCGCTGTCCCAATTATAAGTATAACCATCTGTGGTCTAATACCCACATAATGGTCAGCTTGACCGTTCATTAGTAGGTCATCTTGATCTACATACAGGGCATAGCCTTGACCCGTCTACGCCGAGCAGGGAATGGCTCAGGTCAGTGCATTGTGGGTAAACAAAACACCAAACAAAACCGAGACATGAGCGAGGCTTCCATGGCTATGAGACAGTCTTCAGCTGGTTTGTGAACCAATGCCACTTTGTATGAAAAGTCTCAAAACATATGGAGTTCTGAAGAGTAAACCAAGCATTGATAATGGAAATCATATTAGCTATACTCTCAAAAATTTTAATTAGATACACTAACTTCAATAGGCATATGTGATGACATATTCATTTTAATGAAATTTGTATGAATATGAACTTGATACAAATACAACCACCAAAAGGTTAACTTCTGATTCAAGATCAAATTTGATTGCACTCTTTGAATGAAACTATGACTTCTTGAAATAATGAATTCCTGTTTAATTATCCGGATGTGTACTACAACGCAGGCCATCTCCATTCTGCGTAAAAATCCTGTGAATTTTCAAGGGTAAAATCGTGTACAATGCATCAAAATTGGTCATGCCCACATTTGAACTCTTATTTAGGAAGTGAAAGTCGACGGTGCTATTCACCTTTAGTCTTAAAATCTGTATGTTACATTAATGAAGCATTCACACTATGAAAAAAAAAACACTGTGTGTACCTCCTTTCAGATCCATAATCTAAACAAACCCTGGTCTATATAAAGCCATTGTTGTGTTGCAGGAGAAACTAGCAAATTTTCGCTCAGCGACACGGCATGAAATGAATCCTGAAATGCAGCAAATGCATTTGAAATGCAAGTCGCAAATCACAATGAAGTCTTTGTCGAGGGTCAGTGAATCGGAATGGCAGTTTCATCTGACGTTTCAGAGCTAACAAAAAACGCAAATATATGTCATTTGTCCAGAGTCACAGACGAAACTGCCGTTTTGATACGCAGACCCTCGACAAAGACTACATTGTCATGAGGGGCATTTGACAATAGATTCTCTACGTTCCAGAAAGCGTCTGCGGAACTGTTGTGAAAACTACCTAGTGTCATCATCACCACTTACCATGTCTGGAATGTAAAGAAAGCTCAGACAAAAGAAAACAAAGGCTATATTTGATCATGACACAGGGCATTTCCGTGGGTATTCAAGACAGAACTCTGAAATCCCCCCCCCAAAAAAAAACACACACAGCTGGGTAGAGAGTGGCAATCAACGGATTGATGCCTTGCCAAAGGACACAATGCTGCGTTGGGATTCACATACACAAACCTCTGACTACATAGCTAGAGTGAATATAACTACACCACAATGCTCCATACCTGATTTTTAGCTACAATTTAAAAAAGAATACAAAGTCATCAGAATCTTCACTGGTAAGAGGACATCCATAAATTGAAAAAAAAAAACAAGGAAGTTGGAATGAAAACGAGTAAAGTAATGAAAAGTATGACAAAATAACCCAAGAATTATTATAAACTTTGTTCTATGTGTGAATGGCCCTTAATAGATGAATTGAACATGACCTCTAATGCTTAAGCTTGGTTTCTAGATATGCAATATGCCTTTTCCCACTTTGAAGGATACCTACGTACTTCCTCCTGGAAGAAAAGGGGAAGTGCTATTCCTTTCAAGTGGAAGAAGAGAGTATCATAAACAGTTCTTTGTCCTTTCCAGGTCTCTGACCGGGTGGTGCATATTCTTTTAAGAAATAACCATTATCCAAAATGAAAGTCACAAACAGACTGTTCATGACAATAGTTAGTTAGAATGAAATATCACACGCGGATATAATGAATTTGTAACAATACCCATTGTATGATTTGTTCCATGGTTTACATGTACTTTGGAAAGAAAATTCATTTACTCATAAATGCACTTGTACAGGTAGGCCCGAAGGACAAGAGAGTAAAAATAAGCATTAATTAGATTTTATAGCCATTCTCAAAATACAATCCAAATGAAAAACATCCTGAGTGAAACACCTGAATGTTAATTAATAATACCATCCACCTCTTCCAAATTATTTAATCAAATTTTAATATTAATACATGATGGACAAACTACGTTCATGTCGCCTCAGCTAATAATATCTGATTGTTCTTGAAAATTTTGGATACTACCATAACAAATTTATACTATAGACTGGTAAATTATCAAAATGAGTGGGTATCCCCAGGCCCCCCCCCCCCCAACGGGCATCAGTGGCGTAATAAGCCAAAAAATATGAGGGGGCTGGATATGGTTTATCACATAAAATTTACAAAAAGTTGCGAGCGAGCAAAAATTTCGACATTTTATTCCAAAAATCCAATTTTGTGAAAGATTTTGACATACATGTAATTTCAAGAAAAATAACATCATCCTTCTCCCTTTCCTTCCCTTTCCTTTTCTCTTTTTGTCTTGGTCATGAAAAATTGGGGGGGGGGGAGCACGAGCCTTCTAGCCCCTCCCCCATCTGCACGCCAGTGATGGCATAAGATATAGATATAAGGGCCTTGCTTGTTAAACTTTGTAACTGAGAATCCACCAATGCTTTATAGTAAAACTTGATGTAGCACACATATTTTTAATATTCAAATTTGTATAAAAAGTAGCTCACATTTATCATCAATAGCTTATATGATTGCTCATAAATTTCACACCTCCTTGATACATTTTCACCAAAATACAGAGCTCAAAATGACACTGATCTTACTTAAAGATATCAGGTGCTTTTTGTTCTTGAACACTCCATTTGTTTACATTACAACTGTTTACCTAATGCATCATTAATCAGACGCTAAAACTCAAGAGTAAATTTACCTTGTAAACCAGTTGGCTTTCATCCCTAAGACTCTTCAAAACAGACCTTTTGATAAATGACCATTTGATAAGAAAAACTGCCAGACTGCGTTGTTTGAAGGACCCGATTGCCAACCAAACTTTAGACGATATCTTAGATTTGGGATAGGATTGTATTACCTACCAAGGTGATCTGTACTTTGTCTGTAACGGAATCACCCCCCAAACACCTTACAAATTTGCATATCCTTTGCATACTGGTAGCTGAACAATTGAAAAGAGCAAGGACCTTGCAGTGGCATTGGAATGTTGTCACGTTGAGTCCAGCCATTGCATGGGCAGGGACAAATGATCAGACATGACCGGAAATTGAGTGTAAATTTTGTTTATTATTTGTGGTGTTAGTGTTGATTAACAAGTTGCTGTAAATTGGGTCTTCCTATGGGGAGGTCGGTGGTGTGTACGGACAAACGGGCGAGGCAGGCACTCCCGAGTATGTTGGTCTCACCACAGTGATTATGAAGACGGGGTCAACTGGGGGTTAATCGTTCAAGTTCAGAAAGCCAAGGAAGTGCACTATTTGGGGCATAATTTGCAGCGAAGGTCTGAACAACACTACTAAACAAGCCTGCCATAACTGACGGCTTCCCGACAAACACAGGAGATATTATACCTGTAGAACTATTGAGCTGTTGAACAAATAGATAGCTGGTTGATGTAATGGTTTATAACCGCTTTGTCTTCGCCTCGGAAACCCTACCGGTGATTAATGATTGCAAGAAAAAGTCTTTGAAATCAACGTGAATTGTTTTTCAGTAGTATGCTCTTCTCATAAATTTCAACATCACTGACTACTCAAATAATTATATAATATTGACTGGTCTTGAGGGGAACATCAAATATATTGCCAGCAAAAGAATCATATTGGCCCGAGTCTTTAGACGAGGGCAATATGTGTCTTTTAAGGGCAATATATTTGATGTTCCCCGAAAGAAGGGCAGTCAATATTTTTATTATCATCCAAATCAGATATCTAGAGCAAAAATCATGATAGCAGTGATATCTTTTAAGAATAGAGTTATGTTGTGTCATGATAATATCAGTGTCTAGGCTCTGCACTTTACCATTATGACGTACTTGCAAGCGCCCAGATCCAGCGTTGTCTTTATTATGACGTAGATCGTTGGTGTGCGGAACATTATGAAGCGTATCATTTCATTCGGATCCTCAAAGGCCCGGATGTGAGACCAGGGAAAATACAAAGGTATATTTTGTGTCGTCTCTGCATGCAAAGTCAATACGCGCATTGAGACCGAGGAAAATACAAACAATATACCTATACCTTGCCGGTATACAGAAAATGTAGGACAATACGGTTTTGGAAATGACCAGCTCAGATGTCGGATACGGGTGATAATAATTAATAAATCAACTCAACGATATAACCAAGGAGTTATAACCAATATATGTTATTGATCTGCCTGCCATGCATTCAGAATAAAAGCATGGACCTGGGCCCCGTTGCACAAAGAGTTACGATTGATCCGAACAATCGTAACTCTATGGAAATCCATCAGTGTCATAATTTTTTCTACAGGAAATTTGCAAAATGTCCTTTGTAATCAAAGGAGAACACCCCAAATTGTCAAGAAATCAATGAATTTATGGATATGCATTCATATCTAGAATTTTTTTTGAACAAACATGCATTTCGTATGTTGACTTTGCTGGCTTGCCATAGTTACGATTGATCGGATCAATCGTAACTCTTTGTACAACGGGGCCCTGGTGTATATATCTTTATGTTGATATTGATCAATAAAGACATGATTATAACAACATATACAAATAAGTAAATTAATTTATTAATTGATTGATTTATCAATTACAACATGGAATGATAGAGAAAATAAAAACAATAGAAATATTCAAGTCAAATAGACCATGAATTAAAACAAAATACTGAAAATATGAAAATCAAATTTATCTTAATAATAAATTATCAACAAATATATGGATGTGTGGATAAATCGAAGCTTAAACTTTTGGTATTAATTTGAAATGAACCAATTATTCATCAATTGATGAATACATTAATAATTGAAATAAAACAGATAAAAAAGTAACTTATGAATCAATTAATAAATTTACATGAAAAATGATTGCAAATAATGAATTTTATTTTTATCATACATGCAATTGGTGAAAAGGGGATTAAATTACCTCAATATATCACACAAATGGGATTTTTGCATGAATCACAGAAAACTTTACTTTTGCATTGAAGATCTTGGCAATTGTTTAAACCCATTGTTTCATTGACATATATATATGTTTATGTCATTATGAGGATATATGTAAAAAAAAAAATTGTAGTGTCCAAGCAGAGATGTAGAAAAATAATTTTAAGAAAGCGATAAACCACACTATTTTTTAAGCAGAAGCAAGTAGAGTATAAGGGACTTTTTTGTCATTTCCTTAAATTTCCAAATGAATTACTTGTATAGTTTTATCAACAAGCCTGCATACCGTATTTGATTAAAAGGGAGGAAATATAAATAAGTTCATTAAAAAAAAACTGGAGAGTTAATAATTAATACACGAAAATAAGATATTTTCCAAGGATGACGGAACTTTCATTAATGAAAAGCAATAAATCAAAGGTTTGAGCATCTTAACGACCACAAAATTAACAAATATTTACAAATCATGTGGATACATGGAGAGACATGTAAAGAACTGGAATGCAATTGAATAAAGCAAATGCCATGAGAACAAATAAGTACCTTGTTTATAATACCTTGAATATATATAGTTCAGCTTTTTGTTTCAAGCGAAAGAGTATACTGCGCTGCTGAATTCTTGATAACAATTACTTTTCCCACCTGCCTATTACTATATGTACAGTATAGGAGTATGTTGCTGATGACCAATAATTCAATTTTCCCTGCTCGCAGCTCGAGCTTATAGTCCCCTTTACCCAGCAGTGGTTGAACAGTCACAGTGATATTTTTAGGCATAACGGAACACAGTCAGATATATATTTATATATCCCCTGTTTCCCTCTCCCTTTTCATATGTACATGTATTTTTCTTGGTCATATATACAATCCCCTTCCCGTTTTTAATACACTGTTTATAATTATTGTATTTTATTTGTGTCTCTCACATATATCAATCATCGTCTTCTTCAATTCTCTCTCCCTCCACTCTCTTTCTCTCTCCCTCTCTCTCTCTTGCACTCATACACACACACTCAGCCCCCCCCCCTTTCCTCTCTCTCTCTCTCTTTCTCTCTCTGCTTCAGGGTCTAGCTTTTGTCTTCCAAACATTGAATGATGACTCACTCCATTCCAAAACGACACATCGCCATGGCAACTGCATCCATTTGATGCTAATGAAGCTTAAGATGCTCGCCAATGAATAGTGGCAGATGAATAATTGCTGAGAGATGAAATCAATCCGACACAAATGAATACAGAGCTCTAAATACATTTCTCAGACATCTCATTAAGGTTTTCTAAAAATCGCATATAGTATTAAAAGTGAATTTCTGGCAGAGCACGATAAAAAGACACTTTTGTCTTTATAATAAAATACCTACATATCATATTTGTTAGTATCATCATGGATACAGAACTCTATACACGCCTCTGACATCTCATTAAAAAATTCTGAATATCGCGAATGCACAGCATTAAAAGTGAATTTCTAGAGAATTCTGCCAAAGCATGTGTGTCTATATAAGACACCTTTTTTAATAAAATACCTACATTATCATATTTGTCAGTATCATCATTGATACTGAACTCTAAATTTCTTTTACATCTCATTACATTTTTTCTGAAAACTGCGTATGCACAACATTTAAAGTGAAATTCTATAGAAATCTGGCAAAGTACAATGTGTGTCTGTATAAATACACTTTCGTCTTGAGAATTCCAAGGGCCAACATATCATATTTGTAAGTATCATCATGGATACAGATCACTGAATACATTCCTCTGAGATCTCATTAAAGTTTTTCTGAAGATGGCGTATGTATGCACAGTATTAAAAGTGAATTTCTAGGGAAATTTTGCAAAACATGATTTGTGTCTAGATATTATACACTTTTGTCTTTAAAATTTGACTAAATGTTATATTTTTCAGCACCATGCAAGAGTGGCGAACGCTATTAGTATTGGCCATATGTGTTAACAAGTCCACTCCAGCTTGTTTAATCAGTGTATTTCTCTTTTTTTTTCAATTTCATTTTAAGTTGGATTGGGAAATGTACTGTGCGCAAGTAATGTATGAAACATAAAAAGTAGCTTATTGTATAATGCATTCAATTTTTATTTGTCCATACACTAAAGTCATTGCAATGATATTTGAATGCATCCTACATACATGTTGATTATCAAATTGATATTTCCACTGTTGATTTTGCTCGCACATATTAAACTAAAGAGGGAGACATTTAACTATTACCAGACTGCTTGGTGTCCAAAAGTCGCTGGACCAAAATCCAAGGATAGGAAGAGGGGGGGGGGGGGGGGGGGTGAAGATGAAGACAAAATTGAGAGAAACAGTAGCAAGAAAGAGATAGTGCCCTTGGGCACCACTCATAACAAGTGAAATGTTTGAAAGAAACAAATCTGAACCTTTAGGTGTATTCAGACCGCTTCGATCTCCAGAATACCTGTTAAATTACAAAAACTTGTTCAGGTCTCGAAATACCTGATAATAATTTTTTTTTTTTGCATTCTCACCGTCCCGAAGCAGACCCTTTTGGGGTAAGTTCTCAAAAGTTACGAGCATGTGCAGTGTGGTCTGATTAGCAGCGTGGCCACAGCGTTCACGCCCGTCTGCTCCCATGGTTGAGGAAGTTCTTGTAATTTGCATTTGACACTAGCAAAATCCCCACGACCATGGAAAAATCCCTGCGAAAGTTGTCGTATTTTCGGCAAGTACCTACCATTTAGCGGGTATTTTCTTTCAGGGATATTATAAGTAATTTGCTTTAATTAGCAAAAATACTTGGTATTTTCTAGTCGGGGTAGATCAGGACAAATTTCCCGATCAGAGAATACCTGGAACTGACGAACTTCAAGGCAGTCTGAAAACGCCTATTGCAGGAAAGGTAATGTTAACTTACAATTTACCAAATTTTAAGTTGAATAAATATATTTAATTGATCTACCCTACTGTGCAATTGATAGGGCAATGACTGGATATCCGGAGGGGGGTCAATCATAATAAATTGTTACTTTCCCTATCCCTCCCCCCCCCCCCCCCGAAAGAAAGATCATAACTTTGTACACTGTAAAATTTGATTCAAAATGCTGTTTACTACATGAACTATACAGAAGTTGTTTAACAGTGTGTAAACAACCATGCTTAATTCATTGAGAATTAGATATTGAAAAATAAACTTTGTTGTGTAAGAGTTTCAACACTTGTTTAAAGAACTATTCAACAACTAGTGCAATGTGCTTATTCTAAACAGCATTGGATAAAAATTTCAAAGTAACCAGCTTTTTTACTGTGTAGCTTTGGCATGCTTGCATGATCGTTTCAAATATACAGTATAAAAAAAAGCTTGTCACATGTTCTACACAGATGAAAATCATTCTATTCTGTTTTGATCCATTTTCTTACTAATAGGCAGTCGATTGGAAACAATTCCATCATGACTGAAGGTCGGAATTCATGAGTAACAACAATACATCGGTAATCGCTCCCTTTTTAATTAAAACAGGAGAAATTGCATGATGTCATCGGTTGTCATGAGTAAAAAATGGGAATGCGTGAGGCGAGTATTTCTAAAAAGGTCAAGCCTGCTTTGTATGCCATCGTTAAAATGGAGATACTGTGAGTGATCATGATTCAGACTACTTCAGATTGTTAGGCAATATGATCTGATGTGATAGTTTCATTTTGCTTTTACATAATGTATCAGTTTTTAAAAATCATTTCATCGTGTTGAATAAGAATTGATTGCAATGGCTGCCATAAGCTGTGCTATTGATTACCAGGTGTTCCAGGAGTTTTGTCCTCAATTTCTTTGTTTCTTTGAAAGAATTACTAATGGGCGTGATGACAAATGCCCTACGTACATGACTGTATCTGTTTAAATAGACTGATTAAAAACTTCCTACTGTTTTCCTGTTTTTATTTTGTTTTGCTTGCAAAGAATGACCTGATATCAACTTCAAGACAATAATTATTGAAAAGAACATAACATTACATTTTTTTTTCTCAGTATGGGTCATTCTTGGCCCCCTTCTCCCCCCCCCCTTCTCCCCTTCTTCCCCCCTTTTTTCTTCCAGTGTCTCCCATTTCATCTCTTCCTCATCTGCTATCTACATGTAGGTGTACCTTGGACTGAAGTATGGAGCATTTTAAAAAAGAAAGACATGGGGGGGTACTTGTCAGAATTTCCTAATGGGGGGGGGGTTCTAAATTCTTCTTTTTCTCCCTCCTCTTCACACTCTCTATCTCTATTGTCTCCCTCACTTCTTCTCATACCACGCTCTCTCCATTATCTAGGCATTTTGGTAGCCACTGCAATCAATTCCTATCAAACACTACATACAAAATTATATATCTTCTTAAATGTATACTTTACGTAAAGCCTAGTTATCAGATCATATTTTGGGTGGATATTTTATTGGATTCTGTACGAATTCATTTAAAACTTGTTACTACATCTGGCATTTATCTTTGAAGTTCCTGAATTCTCTTGAAGGCTTGAATAAAAAAGAAAGGGAAATAAGTAAATAAAGTCAAAATCTATAGAATGTCATTTTAATTCATGATTCAGGTTTGTTTAAAGGACAAGTCCACCTCAACGGAAAGTTGATTTGAACAAAAAGTGAAAAATCCAACAAGAATAACACTAAAACTTTCATCAAAATCAGATGTAAAATAAGAAAGTTACGACATTTCAATTTTTTGCTTAATTTCACAAAACAGTTTTTATATGCACATGTATCCTGGTCGGTATCCAAATGAGGAGACTGATGACGTCATCCACTCACTATTTCTTTTGTATTTCATTGTATGAAATATGACATATTCTAATTTTCTCCTCATTGTCAAGTGAAACAACTATTAATTCCTCCCTGAACATGTAGAATAAGCACTGTTTAATACTTTATGGTACAGTCAAGTTGGTCCTTTTTGTCAAATCTGTACAAAATTAAATATTGTATAATTCAAACAATAAAAAACAAAAGAAATAGTGAGTGAGGGACATCATCGACTGACTCATTTCCATGTCACTGAATTGTGCATATCACTGTTTTGTGAAAAATAAGTGAAACTTTAAACTGTCATAACCCTTGTATTTTACATCTGATTTTGATGAAATTTTCAGCATGATGCCAGTTTTATTTTCTCTCCTTATTCAAATCAACATTTTTCTGGGGTGCACTTGACCTTTAAGACTTGGTTAATATGTTCATGCTAGTAATATAATCTGGCGCTTTATTACTATTTACAGTGGTCATGGAACTCAATCAGTCATTCTCGCACACACAATGTATGCACATCCTCCACTCCCTAGGCAGTATATCAGCCATGAATATACACCCAAAAAATTACCAACAAGCATTCTCGTACGAGATGCTCATATACAAAGGCTTGTCAACCCTGGGTCATTTCCTGAAAAAAAACTGGAAGAACAATTTCCTATTCCTGCATGTTCACTACTATGTCTTTATAACCAAAAAGATATACATTCAGTTTGTCGCAATCTTACAGTATCAATAAATAAATCAAATTAAAAGATAGAACCTTCATTATTACATGTAAGACTGGATGATTGTCAAAGAGCACTGGGTAGTAAGGAAGTCCCTGCCTCCCCTAATAGTTCTAAGAATTCTGCCCACTTTACTCTGAAAATGGTCTGAAAAATCTTATGTAAGAGTACAGTAGTGTAAGAGTGATTCATAATACAGAACTAATAACACTTAAAAAAAACCTATAAAACTTGTTCTCACTAACAAAAAATGTTAGTTGTCCATCCTTATTCAACATATATGTTCTTGTTTTCAGCGAATCGTAAAAAGTCCATATTGCATTATTAACAGGTAGAACCAGATCACACTCTCAACTCTCCGAGAAGAAAATGAAAGCAATAATGCCCTTTT
This sequence comes from Lytechinus pictus, assembly GCF_037042905.1. Lineage (NCBI taxonomy): Eukaryota > Metazoa > Echinodermata > Echinoidea > Temnopleuroida > Toxopneustidae > Lytechinus > Lytechinus pictus. The sequence continues at coordinate 19,191,010 of NC_087258.1, forward strand.
GCCTGAGAGGAGTATGAACTAAAGCGAAAGTTTATCCGGACAATCACATCCCAGCTGGAACAACAGGCTTGCCCTCCCCTCCTTTAGTTTTATTTTATTTTTTGTTATCTCTCCAGCACTACGAGCGAACAGAGGAAACTATACAAGAGGAAGAAAAACATCTCTGGAAATCTATTGTTTGCAGACGACCGTCTACCAACTATGCGCATAACAGCACTTCAGTTTGCAGAGTGAATTGGGCAAAATAACAGTAAAATCCATATTGCTGTTCTGAAAAGATCAATGGGTGGATATTTCAACAATCTATCATTTGTTTGGATAGGATGGGAAGAAAAATAATTTGTTTAAAAAATAAAAATTTGAGACAATTTTGCCTCATTCTATATTATTTCAATTTCAAAGGAAATACTTCCTTAAAATAGAGCCAACATATGAAAAGCCCTAAGATCTAGAGTAGCATGGTCATAGACTTATATGCTGTATTTTATTGTAATTTTTACACAGATTTGGATCCTTTGTTGTTTGTTGCCATATATGGATGCACGATAGCGATGCCAGGCATTGTACTCCCATCAACTGAAACGGCATTACAACATAGAACTGAACAACTGAACATGACAAAATTATTCACTTTTGCAGCAAAACCATTGAACCTCTATTCTACCATTCCAATTGTACTTAATGTAGTGGGCATCAGATCACATATTTTTTTATTAGCATAGCCAAAGATGATTCTTTATAAAAATAAAAAAATTGATTTAACAATATCAGAATCACACTTATAACCTCGTTCGTAGGATGAGTGCTTGGGGCCATCTTTTAGAAACGTTTTGGGAAAGAGTTCCTTTTGCGACAACCACCAGAAAACCCCTTTTTTTGCATTTGTCTAAATGGGTTTTCATTTCAATGGGTATGTTATTCGCTTCACGAAGAATTTAAAACAGTAGGTTGTTATTTCCTTTTCCAGTTTTTTAATTTAAAGTTTCCATATTGAATGCGACTGGATGAATGATATGAATTTACAGCATCTTGTCTAAAGCTAAATACAGGCCTAAAAAGGATAGTTGTACAAGATACACATGATAGTTTATTTTGTCTTCGCAACATAAATACAAAGAATTTTTTTTTCCATTGGTATTAAGATATTATATCCATACATGAGCAAACTTCAGTTACCGGTACTTTTCTTATAATTAGAGGGAAAAGGTATTTGAACACTGAACACAGAAATTGCATACTGATATTTTGTCCTATTCTGGCTAGATTTTTTGTTTACCTGTGCACTTAGTAACTTTTTAGAATATTTTAATATGGCACTGTACTGTAGGCCACATACTCCATACCAGACCTGCCAAATATAGTACGACAATACACCAGTCCGTGGACTGTACTTTATCAGAAGAGAAGATCATGTAGATAATTGTTTGTAAAGAAAAAAAAATAATATAAAAAATGTCAGGGACCAATCAATGTGAATTTCCCACAAAACATCAGATTTTAATCACAAGTTAGACAGGAATGACCGGCGTTTCTTTGGATTTATTTTACAATTTCTGTCAATTCACAGGCATGACAGGTGAGTGGAGCCAACATAGTTCAGAGGAACAACCTATGTACAGAGATTTAAGCTTTAGTTTTGGTCTACTCACAAGTACGGTAGATCTAGTTAAATGTAATGTAGATTCTAGACCAGGCTAGATCTAGTCTAAAAAAGGTCTATAAAGTATAATTAGTGAATTCACACCTTGAAAATTAATATGCATTTGGTTAATCAAAACTTTTTATTGTTCATTTTCAGTTCAACTGACAAAGATTGCAGATTCTGAGCTCGCTCCATCCTATCTATTGTGTTGGGCCTTGTGTTGGGCCTTGGGTTGGTCCGCACAGCTCAGCTCAGCCTCAGATAATACAAAATTACACGTCGAAACAGCTGATAGGGTGCATACGTTGCACACGGCTCCAGCCGCCCAGCCGGGGCCTTGGCCTGCCTGGGTCAGGGATATCAAGACAGTCTGATCAGAAACAAAGAAACTACTGAATAACTTACCTCGCCTATCAAAATGCAGAGATTTTAGCTCATGAAAATGCACAAAATCGATGTATAAGAGAACAAATTTCGATGTGGAGACACTTAAGAGCCAAATTATTCCTGAATTTTAATCAAAATTGGTTAAAGTTTGATGCGAAATCTACCTTCTGCTAGCTGCTGGGGGCCAAGAGCACCGGTGATTCATAGCTAGCTAGTTAGCAGGTCAAGGGTCGCGCGATGTAGAGCACATTTTTATGTTTCTTTGTTTTCGCTCGCCCATTGGTGCAAATCTTATGCAAATGAGTGGAACAGATGTTGGCTTCAGGAGACGAACCAATGAGAACATCGAAACAAATCGATAATTGATTGGTTATGAATATTCATGATTGCTTTCTTTCTGTTTCGTGTCAAAGAGCATCAATTTACAAATTGCAAAATAGGGCCTATTTTAGAAGAAAAAAATGCGTTTGAGGCGCCGTGTTTGGATGAAAAAAAAATTAGTTTGCCTTGGGCTAGATGTTGTTGTTTATTGAAAAAGGTTCAATAATCTTTTTATTTAGTCATGTTTTGTTGCGATTGTGAAATATGCCGAAAATTTGTTGACAGACTTACAAAATATTACTCTATTGCATTTTTATTCATGAAATTAATATTGATCAGTATAGTTTTTTTTACCCTAAATAGGATGAAGGGGTTTATTTTCATTTGGTCTAATGCCAATTCGTCCAATTGCCAACTCGTCTACAATCATTCGGTCTACCATCAGTTCGTCCAATATCCACATGGTCCACATGCCATTTCGTCCACTCCCCATTTCGTCTAACCAGTTGGTCCAATGGCCATTAGTCCATATATTCCATTTGGTCTAATTAGACTTTTTTTTTAATTTGCAAAATGAATGAAAATAAAACGGATATTAGACCAACTGGTTATGAGATGAAATGGTCATAGACGAAATGGTGATTAGTTCAAGTGATGATTGGACTAAATGGTTATCGGACCAAATGAATGTTAGACGAAATGTCAATGGACGGAATGGCATTAGACTAAACGAAAGTAGACCATGTGGTGAGTGGACGAGTTGGCAATAGACGAATTGGCAATTTATTCCGTCGTAGGTACTGTCATGCCGCATTATTTGATTGAGACTTGTTTTTATTCTGGATTGACCAGAAGAGGTGCCCTAGAGGGGGCTTTTGATTTTGATTTTTTTTTTAAAGATTCTGATAAGCTAGCAAAAAATTACAAAAATTCAGGTAAAAAAAACCCACCATATTAGACTTTCCTGACGATTTGTTTTCCTTTTGGACAAAAAAGGGGGTCCAGCAGCGGTTCACAGGATTCAATTATGCACACAAACTATATATATTCTATCATTAGGGGCGCTTGAGCGTTTTTGTTTTTTTGGGGGGGTGTTATTTGTTCGTTTTTTTTATTTATTTTGTCCTGTACAGAAGGCTTGACGGCTTGGGCGGGTAAATACAGGAATTGGTTGTAGAGATGAAATAGGATAAAACCATGTGGGACTGCGACCAAACGGAAAATAGACTAATCCAGCAGGTATATACTGTAGGTAGAGATGAATATGTATATACCTATATATTCTATACGAGCTTTATTTTTCTTTTTTTAATAACACGTTTATGTTTTGAGCATAAAGGGAGATTTGCTAGTCAGACTTTCAAGACTATCTTCCTGATATTGAAGAATGAAATCCCGAATCAAATATTAAATATATTTTTTATATCACAACTCTGTTAACAGGTTAAGGTTCAAGGAAAATATGAATATAAATATGAAAATAATAGACGGTGCACAAGAGGAGGCGACCAAAACAATGTTGCTGTTTGAAATTGAACTTGTATAAGAAAACTTTTAAAAACAATAAAAGCTAAAAAAAAAAATCTAAGAGTAAATATTTTTCCCCCACAAGTTTGCCCTTTACTTATTTTCCTTGCTTTTATTTTATTATTATTGTTTTGGTTTTTTTTTTAAGAAGGTTTGGGAAATAATAATTTATGCCTAGCTCCCGCGAGTGTGGTCTCCTAAATATTATTTCCTATATACATGTATGTGGATCGTGGAAGATAATCTGTCGCCCTCTTTTGATTAGAACATTATAGTGACTGTCGGAAGTCTGACAATTTGTGTCGAAAACATGTATAAATTTTCTCCATAATTACGGACCTGGTCAAATTATCGGCCGAAACTCAAACGGTCATAAAATCTGATAATTTTTTGATAATGCATGATGACCTTGTTTTTTTTTTTTTTTTTGCTTGTTAAATGTTTTTGAAAGGTATAAATGACATTTTTTCGGAGTGATCAACTTTGTTGATGTTGTCGATTTCCCCAAAATGAGGTGTTTTTCTTGCTAACAAGAAACTTAAAAAAAAATAATAAAAAATAAAAAACACGTTTTATGGCACACTTACCCCCCCCCCCCATGAAATCCTGAATTTGCTCCTGGAGGAGGAAACGATTATGAATCAATGCGTCGTCAATCATGATTGTTATCCATAATTTTTTTCCTTTTTTGTTACACAAATAACTTCATTGGTACTAAACACGGAGTTAAAAGTGAGGGGGGGGCACAAGGAAAAAGGGCATCTTTTCTTTCGAAAGGGCACTATCTTAAAAAAATGACTTTAGTACCCCACTCACATAATCCATGAAACTTAAGACACGTATTATTCTTACAAGTTTTTTCCTGCATAAGTAGTAAAATGAGAATATTATTTTCTTGTTTCTTACCAATGATGCTGTTTCTTTATGGGAATTTGCCAAATTATTGGCTGTTCCTTTCGACAATTTTTTTTGCAATGGCTGTGCCAAATTCATCAATTTAAAATGTGTTTTTCCAGAATCATAATAATAGGAACACTTCTTCTAAAGGAAATAGGACGCAATAACAACATTAACAGACTGAAAACAAACTAGAAAAGAAAAGAGGAATGGAGCATTGATCAAAAGTGAATAAAGGCATATCAAAATATGGCATTCAATTAGAGGTTAAAATTGATGAATATCATTATCAAAATAAAAAGAGGTAGCGAAAGGGGCAGATCATATTTCGAAAGCGATTATGCGATTAAAGAATGCACTTGCAGTAGGAAGAAGAACGCTAAATAGAGAAACCGAGCTTATCGGGCAAAAAAGAGTGGTTTTTAAGGACAAGTTATCTGATAATAGAACAGACACCTATGAGAAGGCAAAGGGGCACTTGCTAACACATAAAACGGGTCCTTGAGGGCCGCAGAAGCGGAGGGGAGGGGCTTCAGCCCCCCCCCCCCCACTTTTTTCCAAAACCGTGCACAAAAACGTAAAAATGACCATTATGATTGTGATTTTTTGCATGGTCAGCCCCCCCCCACTTTTGGCTCAGCCCCCCACTTATTGTTCGGCGGCCCCTGCTTCTCAGGAGAAAGGGGCACAGCCGACATTCGTGAGGGGGCATCTTTGGTAAAAATTGGCACTGATACGAGAAAGGGCACTTGGTAACACCGAAAATGGGTCCTCCTCAGGTGAAAGGGGCACAGTACACGTTCGTGAGGAGGCATTTTTCTTGGGTAAAAAAGGCACATTTTCAGTGCTAAAAAAAGCACCACTGTGCTCCCCTCCCCGAAGGATCGCCACCCCTGATTCGTACCAATGTGAGCAAAGTTCGGTCAAAATCTATTTCAATATAATAATAGGCCTATATCTAGATAATACATCTTGATGGAATTTGGACCAATAAAAGGTCTTGTTGTTGCCATTAACGAAATTACCTACAATCTTGTATATGTTATGTAATTGTCCTTTACCAGAAAGTCTTATTTTTAGTTGGGTGAAAGACTGTTACACTTTTGACTTTTCTATAGTGAAAAAAAAAAAAGCATATTGATATCTCTTCGTGCCTTCACAACTTTTGTCTCTAACCCTAAATGTGAACCCCGCTTTTTTGTATTATCCCTCCAATAATTATGTCCTCAAATTATTATGGCGTGGATGATATGTCAGATTGAGACAAAAATGGTGTAAGGGGGCAGGTTGAGATCCCGAAAAGAACAAATGCATTTTAATTGCTGCCCTATATAGTGACCATCAATTTAGACGGAAATTTTGGCGGTTTTCCTTCTTCGGTATTTCGGCAACGCGTCTCCGACTCCACTAAACTAAAATAGACATTTGGGTAAAATATACATTTGAGTAAATTCTAATGGTGTTGATTCATCAGACATTCCCCATCTACTGTTCATTTGTATTTAGACAATTGGTGTGGGGACACCGAGACACGTCATGCCAAATGAATTTTGCGTTAAGTCGTTTCATTTTCAATTAAAGTCTAGCGCCATCTTCTGTCGAATGGCAGCACAACTGTACTGGCTGGCAAGCGAAGTTTGGATTTTCGACAGGATCAATCTCCTTACTTTTGTGCCAAAATGGCTGAAAGCGGAGAAAGTGCCATCGTAGAAGCTAACAACCCTGGTGTCAAGGAAGGTACGTGTGTTATTTTAATCATCATTCATACGATAACGATTGAATTTTAATGTAGTGAATGAGAATTTAGGTTGTGCGAAATTTATTGTTGTTATGAATATGATAACGGAACGCCAAGTTTCCCGGACGGGGCGTTTCGGGCGTGGATGATTGAGGAATGTCGAAGCTGTCTGAAGTTGAGTACGTAACGTATGCGATGCCATGATTGGCAATGAAATTGGCCTATCGCTGTGCCTGTGGCAATTGAAAGAGTGGCGCTAGTGTAGTTTCGCACCTCCCCGTTTAATGGTTTTCAAACATGTACAATCTCACCCTAAATAATTCACAACCTAAAATACTTGCATCTCAGCCTCCAAACATGCCAAAGTCCAGTAGAACTAGAAGTTGAATATTTGCCGTTTTGACACTTTTTTACAAAGTTTTACACCTATTTCGGAATCAAGCTCAGCGCTGCACATAGGCAGTCAGTACGCGTACAGTACGTACCACCTAGTGAAGTGCAAGAAGAGCGAGTTTTTCTATGGTATCTTCCAAAAGATTTTTTTCCCCTCTTTCAGCTTGCACCAAGTATTACGGTAGTGGTTGATGTTTGTTGTGTGAAGGTGTGTGTGGGGTGTGCGTGTGTGTGCTTGTTTGAATGAAATAAGAAATGTGAAAAATGTGAATACACGTAGATTTAGCGATGAAATAAGAAATAATAATGTAAAGCCTTGTTTTGAACTCTAGGTCAGAGAACTTTCAACTGTATTCACATTTTTCACATTTCTTATTTCATTAAAAAAATCACACACACGCACACCCCACACACATACCTTCACACAACAAACATCAACCACTCTGCACAACCACTACCGTAATACTTGGTGCAAGCTGAAAGAGGGGAAAAAATCTTTTTGAAGATACCATAGAAAAACTCGCTCTTCTTGCACTTCACTAGGTGGTACGTACTGTACGCGTACCGACTGCTTATGTGCAGCGCTGAGCTTGATTCCGAAATAGGTGTAACGCAACGTTAAAACTTTGTAAAAAAGTGTCAAAACGGCAAATATTCAACTTCTACTGGACTTTGGAGGCTCAGATGCAAGTATTTTAGGTTGTGAATTATTTAGGGTGAGATTGTACATGTTTGAAAACCATTAAACGGGGAGGTGCGAAACTACACTAGCGCCTTGAAAGAGTTGCCGATTTTCAATTTTAAGGTGATGTTCCTGTGTTATTGAAGGATTGTTATTGTATATTTTGTGGAATTTGTGCCGCACATATCCGTTGAGTAGAACCAGAGAACTTAATGTTAGTCATGTTATTGTTAGTTTCGAACAAATCGGAGCAATGTTGATTGGCAGTTTTTTACCACTCACACGTATTGCGAGGTAAGTATGCTATACTAACCTCGCACTACGAACCCTGTTATGCAACAGATTTTAGGAGTTGTTGGTTAACATCGCTTCATAACGCAAATAATGTTAGCCGAAACTCATTCCGCTACTCACCAGGGCTTTTTCTGGTGAAAAGTGTTCCATTTTCAATTTTACAAATATTTTTTATGTAAAAAGCATGTAAAAAAGAGCAAAATCACTTACCTCGGCCTGGAAAGTTGCTTCGCATGTCTCTTCCACGGAAATAAAAGGAAGGTCGTTGGTGGCGCTAATAGTACAATTCACAACCTTAATTCAGCTTGTCGGTATTTTTAAAAACTAGATTCTTGATTCATTGTATGCGCAATTTCCATGATTGTTTGATAATATATAGACACCAATAAATGCAGTAACTTAAAGGTCAAGTCCACCCCAGCAAAATGCTGACTTGAATAAATAGAGAAAAATCAAATAAGCATAGTGCTGAAAATTTTATCAAAATCGGATGTAAAATAAGAAAGTTATGACAATTTAAAGTGTTGCTTATTTTTCACAAAACAGTGATATGCGCAACTAGGTGGGTCAGTCGATGTCCATCACTCACTATTTCTTTTGTTTTTTATTGTTTGAATTATACAATATTTCATTTTTTATAGATTTGACAATAAGGACCACCTTGACTGAACCATATAGTATTAATCAATGCTAATTCCACATGTTCAGGGAGGAATTAATCCTTGTATCACTTGACAATGAGGAGAAAATTAGAATATTTCATATTTCACATAACAAAAAACAAAAGAAATAGTGAGTGGATGACGTCATAGTCTCCTCATTCAGGATGTGCATATAACTGTTTTGTGAAATTAAGCGAAACTTTAAGATGTCATAACTTTCTTATTTTACATCCGATTTTGATGAAATTTTCAGTGTTATGCTTGTTGGATTTTTCTCTTTTTATTTAAATCAACTTTTTGTTGGGGTGAACTTGTCCTTTAAAAAACGTACCTTTTAAATTATTTTTGCTGGCGAAAACATTCAAAGCGATGACAAATTAAACAAAAAAATAGAAAATTATACGTACCTTGAACGAAGCCCGCAGTGCTACCGTTCGTTTGTCAATACACGTTCCACCAAAGTCTTTACAGTAAAAAGATTGGACACTTTGCCGTCTTCGCGTAACGCTTTGCATCGATTTATGTGTAAAATAGTTTTTGTGCCTAGTCTTTCCCTTGTAGTGTCTTTGATATGAAGATAAATTGCGTGCCCTCTTTTAATAGCTAATTAGACGAAAAATTTGGGAAATAGCAAGCATGCTCCGTATTTTGTCAACGAGAAGAAAAATCAACGCTTAAATGACGCTATTTGAGGGATATTCATCATATTAGGGGGAATTGACTTCACATCATTCGGTAAGTTTCGTAGAAGTACTTGGTTTTACAAAATTTCTTGTAAAATTCGCTGGAGTTTGTTGCACTTTTGCATGCGCCATGCCTTCAATTTTCCTGTACACGGCGGCAGTAATGCACCCATGGGTGGTTTTTGACTGAGGCTGAGGTTTGTTAAACTCATTTCCGCATCTCAAATAAACAAAAATCTTGAAACAGAATCTAAAAACTAAATGTCCTGAAATTCCCTGGTGTTCCTTGTCTTTGTCTTGGACAAGGTCTATATTTCTGGGAATAGACCTTATCGCAAATATATTCACGCAAAGGATCATGGGATTGAAAAGGGAGCAATAGCGCCGCTATTGTCCGGATGCGACCATGCGAACGCAAACAGCCGACAATATAGTGTACGATTTCCATAGTGTATCAAAATACGATCGACACCTGCAGCAAACATTTTGCTAACTTCCAGTAAATACCTCGTCATATTTGTTCTAGAGGCTAATATCACTTTTCTTCTTAATTATAGGTGGCAGAGATAGATGTGCTGGCTATAGCTGCAAGAATTACCACAGATTTTATGAGGACTAGTGCAATTTTGTTTCATTTTCGCGCACTGTCTGTGCGTATTCTTTCTGAGATATGTGCAGCTGTGACTGTGCAAAGTGTGCTTGTATGCACGGACTGCGGGCACTCTCGGCCCAAGTGTGCGTCGGCGGGGTGGAGTAAAGTCCTGGAATTCCAAGGAAAATAACATATGATGATTTATAAAACAGTAGATTTTATTACTTTATTCTAGTTATATATTTTAATAATATATCAATCGATTGTCAAGAGTATATATGTTTCCTAAGTAATTATCTCAATCATGATTTTATTCAGATAATCTAGCTGCATGCTGCATGTGTTTTCTTTTTCTGTCCGCAGATACATAGGCTAATTATTGCATGTAATTCAGGATCATGGCCGGACATTCTGAAGTGTTATTACTGGCCTGGTCCAGAGATTTTATAATACTGCAAAGAAAAAATAATGAATTAAATAGAAAAAAAAATGTGAGAAAAGATGAAAGTGTGATGAGAGAAAAATAAGTAATAAAAAAAATGAAATGATGAGGAAGATGATCTGTGAGAGAAGTAATAAGTGACTGAATGCGACGAAATTAATTGAAGATGCAACTTTTGAAATGATATATGTTTTATTAAAAAAAGTAATATATATCATTTATTTGACAAAATAAAATTACAGAGAGGTTAGAGGGAGACCATGAAGAATACTAAGACCTATACGGCATCATAAAATGTTTTAAATTCAGGGATTTATTTAATCTTTATCCTGTGCTGGTCATATGGCCTATATATATATATATATATATATAGTATATACCTGCCAACCATTCCGATTTTGGCGGAATTATACCGATTTTTCGACCTCCATTCCGAATTCCGAATTTTAAAACCAAAATTCCGATTTTTGGGTTAATCAATATAGTGTTGAAATTATTGAAACGGCTGTATAATGCGACTAACGCATGCACGGCTGTAAGATGCGACTAACGCATAAACGACTGGAGCGCACGGCTACGCAAATGCGCTAGCTACACGATATACACAGAGAGCGACTTTAAACGGCGCGCGAACACTGCTAAGTGCGCAGTTCCATTGCAAATGCATGTGAAAATTAACGAGCATACACGCAACGGCAGCACTTAGGGCGCTACATTTTGAGGTGTTGTCGTTAGCGTTGACTTCCGGAAAAAAATGGCGGCTGACATTGACTAGCGAAAGAGCCAGTTTTTAGTGAGAACATGTTTTCATAATCCACGAACATCGGAAAAACCGTGAAAGAGTAACCTTTTTAGACCCCTTGTTTCCTAACTACGATGTTAAGAATCACCGATGGTGATATATTTGACGCGAAACAAGGTGATTTAGGTAAGAAAATTTCCCTTTTTATTTGAGGTTTTTGCCCATGTCGCCGGATGATTTTGTAGTGTGGGAGTGAGTTAGTGATGTATCGTACATATCTAGAGTGTGTTGGTGATTACAGTGGTATATCGCTGAGTCTGCTGATGATATGAACGGCAGGTCGTTGAACACCGGCCCCCGCCCGGCCGCGTACCGACGCAATTAAGTTAGATCTTTCCCTACGCAATTTAACATTGATCTGTACTTTATTTTTCGAATAATTGTCAATTTTTTGAGGAAGAAAGATGATCAACTTTCGATCTCGGGTTGAGCCTTCGGAGCCGAACGCCAAATCTACTTTACTTGCTTCTCTTGCCTAAGCCATGCCTGAACTCCCGGCGCCCGCCCGCCCAGTGGGTGCACCTCAGCATCCCCGTCTTTTACCGGTGCACCGCAAGTGCAGTGGTGGGTGCGGGTCGGGCGCATGCAGCCGTTAGCTTCGGCTCCGTTTTTGTCATGGTTGAAAATCTGCTTTCTTCTACCAACAAGCACTTATTAAATGTAGGTTATGATATAACCTTGTCCTCAGTCAGTAACCCCTGTGTGGTGAAATAACATGAATAAGACAATGGCAATGTTTGGCTTATTTTCTCTTGATGCATGATTGATAGGCTGGATAATAAATGTTTGATTTTTTTGGCTTGTCAGTTTTTAATACAGTAGGGATAACTTTTAATCTAAATTCATCATAAAATCTTGAAATTATTTTTTTGTCTAATTGAAAATAGAATGTGTGGAGATGAAGATCTGCATCAATCTCACTTTCCACCAATAGAGGGCCTCACAAAAATATGCTCAAAATCAAAGTTTTTAGAGAGCTCTGATGAACAAATAAAATCATCCTTAAGTCTATATAGATATATCACACCTGAATGAAACTGGGTGGTTTATGTCACAAAAGTGATATTTTAAAGACCTTTTTTAAATTTTTAATTGATAAATAAAGGTAGACTCTACATGTAGGTCATCCTCTGGTGTGGTAATGAGGGTAAATTTGCTTTTAAAAGTGTAGGGAAATGCTACTTTTACATGCTGAAAATGCAAAGAGTCCCTATAGGCTATACCGTTGGAGCGGACCGGACCGGACACCCGCTCGGCGCCCTCGGAACTTTGATACTGATTTTTTATTATCAAAGGTTGGCAGGTATGAATTATACATGTACACACCAGCTTATTTTTAATATACTTCATATTTTGGTCTCTCCGGCCACTCGATCCTCGAGTCTCACCCCCAGGCTCTCTCTATTATAGATCTTGTAATGATCAATCTCAAAAGCCCGATTTGCATAGGACTATATTTCCCCCAAAATAACAAAAACTAGCTTAATTTACTAGTTATGGAAATAAAATATATTATGGTCTACATTATGATTCTCGTCAATAATTTTTAATGGAAAAATAACCTCAGGGTCTCTTCGGATCGCCGACGTGCTCTTTTCTAAAGTCGATTGGCATTAACCCGCGATCTTCATGCTTACTCTTCCTACAAATTCTTCCCAAATTTAGCCCCAGAAAACTATACAAATATTGTGAGCATTGAGTTCATACTTTCATTGTGCAATCATGATACAAAGATTGTTCTGTTAATCCACATTCAAGTATCCAAAATAATTTCAATACGAAGAAATCAGACTTTAAAAAAAGCATGGATTTTGAGTGACAATACACAAAACATTTGGCGTTGTATGGCTTCCCGAAAGCCGAATCCGCGTTTGCTCCCTTTTCATTCCCGTGATCCTTTGCGATGACATACGCCCTCACGCGACGAACGCTATTTGCGATAAGGTCTATTCAGGTAAACATTGTCGAGTCATTGTGTTGAGTTCAGCTCAGATCTGCTATTTCCTTTTTTGAACATGCAAAAGGGACAGAGTTAATTTTTTTAAATCATTTGGCAATTTTTGCAGAGATATTTACCATGTGCATCAAACTGACTATAATCCAACTCCCAAAAGTTTAAAGAAATTTCATGAAAAATTGACATGAAATTTACGTTTTCATGCATAAGGGACTTTAGTACTTCTATCTTTATTTACCCATCTTTTTGTCAGTCTAGATGTTAAAATGATTTACTGGTCTGTTTACTAGTTACAGGTAGAACCTGGCATAGCAACAACTTGATATTAGTTTTCATGCAAAAGGGACTAAATCCATACAAATTATAAATATTAAAGAATCATATATAAATGAAAATACATCGGCAGGATTTTTTTTCATCGTCATTTTTGTTACCAATATTGATGACTCTTAGTCTTAAACATAGTGTAAGAAAAGGAAAAATAGATTTGGGTGAAATAAAAAATGTTGATTTATGAAGAATGAACAAAAGTGGATTTAGTCCCTTTTGCATACGTAAACTCTTCATTTAGAGATATAAACAACATTGACCAAAAATGAACTAGGAAAAAAAAAGTAGAAAAAATATCAGTTTCGGAACAACAGGCATAGCCCTGAGCTGCAACTTGGACGGTTGGGGTCTTCACACATCTCCAGAGAGATGTGTGAAGATTAAGGCCCGTATTCTGAAGTCAGGTTTAACTTTAGACCACGGTCTAATTCTGTGCTAAAATTATGGAAAGCCAAAAATGTCAAAATTTTCCTTACTTTAGTATGTTTCTTACATGTATGTCTACTGTGCTCTTTCCTAAATCGTGAATGGTGAAGAAAGCTATCTTATTTATCCGTCAGGAACAGTTAAAAATTATTTGAGAGAAAAATGAGCTGATACATTGAAATTATACTGTTAGAGATTCATGCCACTATTTGGCTATCCACTTTAAACCAGAGTTTAAATTAAACCTGACCTAAGAATACGGGCCTATGAAAACAACTAATTTACAGAATGAAAATATAGTGAAATTTATAAAAAAGAGCCCCTGCCCCCCCCCCACATGTGGTGCACTTTCCGTCTTAATTACACATGTACATTTACATACATGTAGATGGTCAAGGCACTTTATAACAAATTAATGATCATTAACAACATCAAGAAATAAATGAATAAATTAAAAAAAATACAGGTTCAAAACCTTAACAATGAATGAGCAAATGGTCTCTCCAAACTCACTCTGATATATCTTGGTTTTCAAACTCTGGAAGTGAATTTTCTCAGTGTGTGCCCCTATGTATGATCTTAAGCCTGTTCCCCCAAGATTTTTTGTATTAATTAAACTTTTTAATCTTAAAAGATTATAAATTGACGATTGCAGATCTTTAATAGATTCTTGAGTTTTTGTAGTTATGTATAATGACATACTTATATTGACCCGTGGGGGGGGGGGGGGGTGGTACTCAGATTATAGTCAGAATTCTTTAAGTGTTTGGCGAGACTCAAACCTGCATTAATTGACACATCTGTAGCTTTTATAGGTAGTATTAAAGTAAAAAATGCTACAGGCCTACATCTGTTTCTTGCCAAAGTTTCAAGTAAAGGAGCTAGATTTATGCATTTCTATTCTAATGAGAATATCCCATTCTCAATTATTTGTATGCCCTTGAATGAAACCACATTTGAAAGTTATGAATTCATTTATTTCATTGATGGAATTTTGATGAATGCAAATGAAATTCCTTACAATCGGAGTATGTCTCCCCCCATAGGCTAGAGCATATTGCAAGAATCTCTTCTTTATTAAATTAATCATGAAAATAAAATGTAAATTTGTCAAGGAGAGATCGAGTTACCAATTTAGAATTAATTGTAAAATTTGTGATTGATTTACAACATAAAATGGACTTGTAAGCAATTATAATTTTCTTGCAACCCCTTCCCCTACAATACGTAGACTACCCTGAGTGATAAAATAAAATAAAACACTACCCATAAGGCCTCAATCTGAGGACTTGTGATGTGCTATCATTCTTTTAGCACATACTTGTTGAAGATTCAATAACATGACTCATATTACCTTGGAGGATTAGTGTGGTATGCTGAAGATTATATTTCAAGAGACACTGCATTGATAATGCCTGAGGTCTCTCTTTGAAGAAAATGTATAATTTAAGCTTTCCGATTCAGATTTTTTTTTATTCGTTTGATATTTTCTTTTGATTGACATGTTAAAGGAATACTCCAGGCAGAAAATCAGGCAAATTGATTATTAAGCAGTGTCATCAGGTTTCATGATAGTTTTTTCTCTGGCGACAATTGATCCATGGTAAATTCCACTAATGGAATGACCAACTTAAACCCTGGATCCTAACCCTAAACCTAACATAAAAACTCTATTGCAACCCCAACCCTAACCTTATAATCTTAGATGAAATAAAGCCAGAGCAAATGTGTCACCTATAAAATATACTTTACATCAAAACGATCAATATTGATCAACATTGGATAATTCTGAGGTTATTATTGAATTGTAAGTTTTACATTATTTTGGTGGAAAATGAGGATCAAATGCATGATTCAGATTTGATTCCAACATTCATTGTTAGGAACAAGGAAATGACATGTGTATCATTTGGACTTCCGGTCTAAAATGTAAAACTCTTAATATATTTCATTTCTTTTTTGTTCCAGTTGTCAAGAATTGGTCTGTCTATGAAGATGGAGCGCTAGCATATCAATTGCAGGAGGAAGAAAGTAAGTGATTGTATGAGAAGAGTCTCTCTCTAAACCTAATTCATAAAAAACAATGATTACATTATTATGATTGTAGAACTAGAAACCTGTTTTTATTATGTCTGTGTGTTATAAATGTAGTACAGACTGGCAGAGTACTTGGTCTGATTAGAAGAAAACAATTATATTGATTTTTTTTCTTCTAGAATATGCTGTAGCTCTCGAGAAATTTGATAATGTTTGATACATGTATATCATTTAAAGGTCAAGTCCACCCTAGAAAAATGTTGATTCGAATCAGTAGAGAAAAATCAAACAAGCATAAAGCTGAAAATTTCATCAAAATCAGATGTAAAATAAAGTTATGACATTTTAAAATTTCGCTTATTTTTCACAAAACAATTATATGCACAACTCGGTGATATGCAAATGAGAGAATCTATGATGTCCCTCACTCCCTATATCTTTTGTTTTTTATTGTTTGAATTGTACAATATTTCATTTTTTACAGATTTGACAATAAGGACCAACTTTACTGAACCATAAAATGTTATTGGTCATTCCACATGTTCAGTGAGGAGAAAACTTTGTTTCACAGGACAATGAGGAGAAAGTTAGAGTATTCATATTTCATATAATAACATACAAAAGAAATAGTGAGTGGGTGACATCATCAGTCCCCTCATTTGCATACTGACCAGGATCTGCATATACATGTTTTGTAAAATCAAGCTTAACTTTGAAATGTCATAACTTTCTTATTTTACATCCGATTTTGATGAAATTTTCAGTGTCATGCTTGTTGGATTTTTTCTCTTTTTATTAAAAACAACTTTTTTGGAGTGGATTTGTCCTTTAATGTCAGGCCAACATGTGTAATGTAGGTTCAGTCATTACAACTTGAAAAAAAAATATACAGGTTTTTCTGACATTGTTAAAATTTTACCTATCTGCTCTGAATTTTCTTTCAAAACAACTTTGTATAGTCCATGTAGGATACCCCATTGAAGGGAAGGACCAAAATGTAACTTAATTAATGTGGGTGTACATGCACTGCATGACCTTGGGACATTTTATGCTCAGGTTTATTTGCTCAACTTTTAATGAATTAGGATATTTTCTTAGTCATGGGTGGATGAAATTTGGGAATTTATGATATCTTCAACAGGAATGAGACATACATTTTTATTCTTCAAACAGTACACATGTGGCTTATTTGTTTTTTGACGACAAGGACCAACTTGACTGAACCATGATAATTCCACATGTTCAGGGAGGAATTAATCGATGTTTCACTTGACAATGAGGAGAAAATTAGAATATTTTATATTTCGTAAGATAAAATAAAGTAGTGAGTGGATGACGTCATCAGTCTCTTCATTTGCATGAAAACCAGGATGTGCATATAACTGTTTTGTGAAATTTAATGAGACTTTAAAATGTCATAACTTTCTTAAGTTACATCCGATTTTGATGAAATTTTCAGTGTTATGCTTGTTGGATTTGTCTCTTTTGTTCAAATCAACTTTTTTGGGGGGTGGATTTTAAAGCCGGGGTAATAGTATACAGCATAGAAATATTATAATTAATAGGCCGTTCAGGTATAATACAACATGAAATCAACGTTATGGCACAGAAGAACGGAGTTGACACTGACGATCCTGAAAATTCTTAAGAAGTACAAAGGCTACTTCTTGTGATTCATTCATTGTTACTTCAAGTTTCAAGGTTCATCATTGTTTACCAACCACAAACCCGAGTGTTTCAAGTAGCAATAACAAGAGGAATAGAAACTACCGTGTACACAAGTCATATATGGGCAAATTGCTGTCTTCTCTGTGGCACTTGAGGTGCTATTGAACATGTATGTCTGCAAATATTAAATACATGTCCATAGTATGAGTGAGTTATTGGATTGCACAGTAGGGTAAGATCTTTTAACTCTTATAATGCCAAGGGATTTTTCTCCCTTGTTTCAGTTTTTCTGTTGATGAAAAAAAATCCTACGTTTCAAACACATTTTCCTCTTCAAAACTTGAACAAATTTATTTTTCAATTCATTTATCCTTCAAAAAAGGATAAAACGATACAAAAAATAAAAAAGTCAAAGAACTTTATATCAACAATGAGAAACTTGTAGAACTGTTAGAGAAATTAAAAGAATATGTAGCGGATGTAGGGAGTCGGAAAGGCCATTGACCTGTCAAAGCCGACTCCCTTTATTACTACATAAGCATACAATTAACAAGAACAGAATATAAATAGAACAAACGTTAGACATGAATAGGACATGAAATCACCAACTCCCCATTAAAACAGGCAATCAGAATTATAGGAATACTTTATCACTCCTTTTTTATGATACTTAAAATCCAAATACCTCTAATTTATATTTGTGTGCATAATTTTGCATTAATACCCAACCTAAACTCTCCTATTTACCATTATCTTTTTATTCCTATTTGATTGCTTTTATACTGAAGTGGTCTGCAATGTTTACATGATTCTTATGACATCAGCAGTTTTATATAATAAAAAAAAAAAAAAACAACAACAATCCAACAGTTGCAAGATTGGAAAGCTGGGAATCTTTAAACTTTGAAATATTTTCACATACATGTACACCTTTTTGTTGAAATTACTTAAGTTGAAAAATACTGTCCATTTTTTGTTCTTTTTTTTTTGGGGGGGGGGGGGGGGTTAGAGAGCAGTCCATGTTTGATGGAGAAAAGTTCTAAAATGCACTCTTCATGTATATTTGGTGAAGGAAAGTTTTAAAAATGCATTCCATTTGTGGTAAGGTAGGCCTAAATTAAAAATTTGCAGTCCACATTTTACGGATTATAATGGGTTCCCCTGCTGACATTGGCACCGTTAAAGTAAAAAAAAAACTTATCCGGTCTGCATGGTATCGTAATTTCAAAGTTTGAATATGGTTTCCAGTTCCAAAGTGCTCTTATAAACCCCCCTCCCCCACAACAAAGTCCCCTTTTTCTGACTCATTGGTATTTCTCCTGTCATTCTCACTCACTATTTCCAGAAAACATAAATTGTATGAAGTGCAATAAATAACTTCAATCATGACAAATTTTACGTGAATGTGTTGGTAGCTCATTTTCTCATCAACCATAATGGAGTCAGAAATAAAACTTTTGGTTCCCAGTAATTTGAACTCAATTCAATTTGATCAATAAATTATGTCTGAACAACTCCTCCCATCACATATTTGTATTCCTCTGTTGTCTGACCTTGATATTGTACATTAGGCTATAACAAGTTCTTTTGTGCTTATTTTCCGGAGTATGGCTAAATACAATTTTCCATTGCAAATTTCATTCAAAGTTGTGCTGTGCAGTGTATGTGTAATATTTCAAGTCTATGCATGTTCCTTTTATGTAAATGATCCCGTTTCATAAAGTTTTGCTATAATAACAAATGCACAATTTTTAAAAACAAATCTACTATCCAATCAGATTGAAGGATTTTAGTAGCTTTTAAATGTTTTTGCAAATGTGTAACAAGGTATGGTTTGTGAAACTGGCCCCTGTAAATTTAGATGTGCATGTATATCAGGGTGGTTTTTCTTTTCCAAAATAAGAAGCTTCCAGACCATTTTCAGGCTTTATTTCTCTTTAATAATAAATTAAATTGATGCAAATGTTATTATTTGACATTCCATGATAAAATACTTGAAATGCATGATTTTGGTGCTTTTGCCTTACAACCTGTGGCGTGCTTGATGCCTTTCCACAATACATCAAAATGTTTTTCATAGATCTATGAAATTCAATACAAATTTTTACAATTTGCTTGTTTGATTCTACTCTATTTAAATTCAGTTCAAGGGGAATCCAACCCCCCAATAAACTTGTTTTTAGAGGAAAAAGAAAAATCAGACAAGTTGATAGGTGAAAGTTTGAACAATAGCGGACAAACAAAAAGAAAGTTAGAAATTTTAAAAGTTGTAAAAATTGGTAATCACTATACCCATGGAGACTTCAAATTGGCCACATATGTGTGGTCATAGTGATGTAAGGCAAGGGCTACTCTTCCATGTATTCCGATATATAAAATGGCTAAAATTTCATTTTTTTTCTTCAAAAGTTATACTTCAAATTATATTTTTCTTTCATGAGGACATAAAATAATATACTACCTGGGTTATATTTAGATTACTGCCCCAGGGGAATGGGTACTTAGAGAAAACCACAAATCCCCATAATAAAGTAAGTGGCCTATGGGAAAGTTGTCCTTGTCCCTTGTCATTATTTACTTACCCAGTTGTCAATTTGAAATCTACATAGTCTAATAGGGATCTCAGTTTTAAAGCAGCCATAACCTTCTTATGGCTTTTCCGATTTCTTTCAGATTTTCACCATTCTGTTTTCTTTATTTTTCTCCTTTCCAACACAACATTTATGACCAAGGCTGGGTTCCCCTTTAAGTCTATTTGTGTGAACTTGGCCTGTAAACAGCATACCATATTACCCATGGTGTTTACTCTCTACTGTATATGAGTAGTGTATTACATATATACATTTGTTTGTACTGTATTATTGATTTACTTGGATTGATCATTGGTTTGTGGGTCATAATCAGGATTGTTTTGTTTACTGGGTGCATAGTATGTGTGTGTAACTGTGATTTGTTTACATGTACATTTACATCTACGTGTACATGTTTACATGAATCAAACACTTGCCTGGTTTTAATACTGGCAGTAACGTTTACTCATAGATAAAGTCTTTTGTGTCAAATATTCTGTTTGCCTACAAAAATATTATGTGCACAGACTAAAAGTATACAATGTTTGTATGATTTATGAAGCTGCAGATCCATTTATTTTTAGCCATACTTCAAGGCAGTAATGTTTTCTCATAGAAAAGTATTTCATTTTTGTAGTAAATATTCTGTTTACCTACAAAAATATTATGTGTACCGGGTAGATATACATGAAGGTCTATAGTACAGTGTTTGTGTGATTATAAAGCTGCACGTCCATTTTTCATTTCCCATATGGAAAACGCGCCGGGGCAGTGTTCACATACATGTAAGGGTAAATTGCCGATTCGTCTACTGCCAACTCATCCACTAACCACATGGTCTACTTTCATTTCGTCTAATGCCATTCCGTCCATCAACATTACGGTGTAGAGCTATTTGGTCCAATAACCATTTCGTCTCATAACGAGTTGGTCTAATATCCATTTTATTAACATTCATTTTGCACAATGAACACTTAGTCCAATTAGACTAAATGGCTATTGGACCAACTGGTCATTAGACGAAATGGTGAGTGGACGAGTTGGCGATTAGGTCATGCGGATAGTCGACGAACTGGTAGTAGACCAAATGAAAGTAGCCGAGTTGGCAATTGGACGAATTGGCATTAGACGAATTGGAAATAAACCGCAAGGCCACGTAGTAGGAATGTGATTGCCCCCCTCCTAAGTTCTGGCTCCTGTGCTAGTGTTCAGCAGCCTCAGTTCATCACTGTGCAAGAGTATAATTTTAAAGATACTTCTCCCAAACCAACAGCGAGAACAAGCACAAAGTACATGTAAACCCCTAACAACACAATATCTACGGCAACAAATCCTTGCTGACCGTCCATTGGTGTTACGATTTCTTCTCCCTCCATGATGGATAATTGACTAGGAAAACACCATACTAGGCCTACAGTGGAGGTAGTTGTGTTGTTGTATAGGCCTACTCCTCTCTTACCGCCCGCTGCATCGTCTGCTAGCGACTGCTTCCCGATTCCTCTTCCAGCTACGTGCATTGCTATTGTGCATATTTGAGATCCCCACCCTTCCCTTTTCTTGCTCGGTAAACGATGCGATGGGGCTTTGAAATTGGCTCTTAAGTATTCAAGTATACAACTGCACATACGTATGGCATTTATTCTGGGACCCGGGGAGCGTTTCATCAATATTTTCATCCGACAAGTTGTCAGATCTGACATCTTTCCATGATTTTGATTGGCTGAGAGGCACTGTTCCTATGGTAACTGTCGGATAAAATGGGACTTGTCGGATAAAACGTCCGACAAGTCCTTTCATGAAACGCCCCCCTGGGGAACGTTTCATCAATATTTTCATCCGACAAGTTGTCAGATTTGACATCTTTCCATGATTTTGATTGGCTGAGAGGCACTGTTCTTATGGTAACTGTCGGAAAAAATGGGACTTGTCGGATAAAACGTCCGACAAGTCCTTTCATGAAACGCCCCCCTGATCAGCCCTCTGTTTTCAGGGGGGTCGATTCCTGCTCTTCCTTGGCTGAAAATTTTGACAGGCAAAAAAAAAAAAACTTATTCTCAGAGAAACTGTTTTCCTTCCCTATTCTTGATTTAGAAAATTTAGGGGGTTCGATCATCGGGGCTTTTAAGGCTGTGGGTTCGTATGCCCTTTTTATTTCAATCAGTGTGAACCCCTCTATTTCATTTTCATATTCCATTTCAGACGTGAACCACTACACTGGGAATATCTCCAGGAGAAGAACGGTGCGAGGAGATCGAGAGGTCGCCAAAGATGTTGCCAAGGAAACAGCGCTCGAAGCGTTCAGAGAGGAGCATGAGATCGCGGAGAGGAATCGGAAATTGTAAGAGTCCGGGAATCTTGAAAAAATTACCAAAAGTGTTATTGTTATGGAGAGTCAGGAAATTTATATTTTTTTCTGAAAAATCATTATTCAACAAAAAAATTATTGTGGTTTTGCAAATTTTTCTCTTACAGATACATGTAGCTCTGAATACACTTTGCATGACAAAATGGCCAAATTAACCCTGTATAAACAATTTGTCTATATTTGATTTATTGCCTTCACATGTTGGAACAAAAAGTTTCCCAGTATTTGGGGCTTTGTGAATGCATTGGGGATTTATTGTGAGCAAAATGAACAACTTCAATCAAAATTTGTCATCCATGAACAGAATTGCAATATACCTGTTTTCAGGTCAGAGAGTATATGTATAATACTGGGTGTGTACTTTAGTTCCATGTTATTTCACAACAGATGTGGTTTTTGCTTGACTGTTCTCTCTCTCTCTCTCTCTCTCTAATTTTTTTCTTATATTACAATACGAGTATGTGGCATGTATGGTCTGCATAGATCTATGGATAAGAGCTGATATAGGGCGCGTGATGTTTGTTGAAAGTGTTATTCAATTATTGGTGTTTATTACATGTACATGTTCTCATGTACATTTAGGGTTGACTAATGACTATTGTGGATACCTGGGAGAAACAACTGAGTATTTTTTTGTTTTTCAGGTATAAATTAAAAAAAAGTAATTGGAACAGTTCATATATATTACATAGGTGGTTTCAAACCACCTCGATCATAAGAATCCCCGTTAAATTACAAGAACTTTTTAGGCTAAAAAATACCCATTAATCCTGCATTCACACCGCCCCGAAACATACCCTTCGGGATAAGTTCCTGAAGTTACGAGCATGCGCAGTATGGTCTGATAAGCAGGCAAGGCGCAAGATTCAAAATCACTAGCTCAGCAGCCACCCATGGCGCCCGCGTCCAACTATACGCTGGGCTTAAAGTTCCCGTAAAATGCTTTCACATTGCCAAAATACCTGCAACCTTGGAAAAATCCCTGCGAAAGTTCTCGTAATTTTGACAATTAAGTACCTACTATTTAGTGGGTATTTTCTTTTGGGGAGATTACGCGTAATTTGCTTTCACATTGCCAATATTACATGTACCTGGTATTTTCTGATCGGGGTAAATTTCCCGATCAGAAAATACCTGGAACTGACAAACTTCAAGGAGGTATGAAACCACCTATATATATATTTCTAAACATTGTTTTAATGCCCATACATGATTCATTTACAACACTTGAGAAACATTAGTGGGATACATGTATGTACATGTATGACTATACATGACTACATGTACCTATAAAACACACTTTGAAAGGGTGTTGCTGTTAAAATTCGTGTCTGTGCTCTACATGTATGTGAAATTGGGTGATTTGTCATTTAGATGTTTTTCTCACGCATGTTATTGAATTCTTTTTATCAAGACAATCTACATGTACCGAGCTTTACATGTACATACATGTATTTGCAGATTACATGCATGCGGCTATTTTGTGGTTGCCAATGGCAGCCTTTGTACATGTATTATACCCCTTAACAAGAATTTGCAATTCAGGATGAGGGAAACATTTCAAATTTGGAGCTGTATGAGATTTAAAAAAAAAAGAGTTTTCTGCTTTGCTCTGTTTATGATTTCTTTGATTGAAATTCATGTGTACCAGTAGTAAGGTGTGTTGTAAAAATTATTTTTTTTACTTTACATACTAAACATGAAAGCTTTAACTTCAAATTCAAGAATTTTACTAGATTTTATTTGTTACATCATGAAGATAACATGTAGACCCAGCATTAAGTAAGATTTTTATTAATGTTTGTTTGGTGAAAGTGGAGTGGTTTTGAAAACTACTTTCGGGTGATCAAATGGGATGCTAGCAAAGCGATCTTCCAAACTGGTTTCCTGAACTGGTTTCCAGTAAACTAGTGAACTTAGGATTGTAATGAGAACGGTGTCTGAGTTCTTAACCTGTATTTGACTCTTCTCTGTCCGTAAAAAACCCATTCAAAATTTTTCATATCATATTTCACCTTCCTGTTTTGAGAGTAGTTTACTTATTTCATTAATGAAATTATATGTTTTTTTTTAATTATCATTATTATTATTTTTGTTATTATTATTATCATTATTGTTGTTGTTATTATTATTGTTATAATTATAATTATTATTATTATTATTATTACTATTTTTATTGTTATTGTTACTATTATTATTATTATTATTATTATAATTATTATAATTATTATTATTATTAACAGGGAGGAGGAGGATAGAGAGAGGGCCAGACTACTCCAGATACAGATGATAAAAGAAGAGCAAGAAAAAGCTTTGCAGGCACAAGAGTCAGATGAGGTTGGTTTCCCGTCAATATTCAACTTTTGTTTCCTTTGGAATGTTATTGAATCTATAGAGGCAGTGTAGTACTTCAAAGCACTTGACTCAAAATGTAAGGTATATTCACTACTATGGTTTTATAATACTTGTACATAACTTTTTTTCCATTTGCTAGATTTTTATTCTGGAGTGTTCTTAAATTATCTTTTTATGTTGATTGGTATATATACATCTACATGTGAGTAAGTGGTCACTTTTAAATTTTCAAGGTATACTTCAGGGGATAATTTTGCTTCATCAAATTTGATTAGCATTTTTGGTCATAAGAGAAAAGCTCTCATCTAGTTTGTACATGTACAGCACGATGTACGTGTAAACTCTGTGATATGAAAAACTTTATGCGTATCAGACTTTAAAACAATGCGGAGCAAATTGCGATGCGATACTAGAAAAATTATTCCCTGTGCCTTTTGATCTAATACTTACCATCAGTTTTACTTGTAGATTAAGATTATTAACTGATGTGTTGGCTAAGTTGGTAGAGCGTCCATCTCACAACCGGGAGGTCAGGAGTTCAAGCCCGGCCGCATCAGACCAAAAGACATTAAAAGATGGGAGTTGTTGCTACCCTGTTTGCCGTTCAACAAGGGATAGAGCTATGTCGATTTGGCGCTGTACAGTGGCTGCCAGGCCCACGGTCAATTGGGCAAAAAGAATTTTCAGAGTATTTCTATTTCAGATTCCATTTTATTTTGCATTTTTTCAATGATAGAGACATGAAGAATATGGAGCTTTTGGCACGTCATATGTCATCTAAATGATCAAGTCAACACAAAGATTACCAGGGACTTGTTTCATAAAGACTTGTTATGATAACAAATGCACAATTTCTGTAACAAATTTATTAATCATCCAATCAAATTGAAGGATTTCAGTAGCTTTTAACTGTTATTGGAAATTTGTTATATAACAAGTTTTTATGAATTGAGTCCCTGATAATTCTAATGAATTTGTGGAACAGTTCTCTAGACACATTCAATACAGGCTTTTTACAGTTTATGAATGAATGAATGCACATTATTTGAAACAATTAAGTTAATATATGTGTATGGGTAGTCATAAAGAGTTTGTGAATATTCATGACATGTAACACCTAATATCCTCATTTGCATAGATGCTTGCCAAGAGAATGCAGATGGAGGAGAAAAGGAGAATGGAAGCTGCCAGGAAGAAGAGGATGGAGGCGGACCAATTGACAAGAGACGCTCAGCTTGCTCGACGGTTATCACAACAGGAAAATGGGCTTCATCGACCACCGCATTCCGGAAAGCACAGAACAAAAACGGGTAAATTTGAAATATTTTACTTATTCTTGCATGCCACAACTGGTATTTTATCCTAAATGAATTAAATCCTGTATTCTGATTGGTTTAAATAGCATCATGTGACCTACCTCGAGCGAAGTTCGTGCAGGCTCCACTCCACTTCACTACCACTACACTATGCTCCACCTACCCGAACTTCGAGACCATGAACTCGATTGGATATTCCGAGTGACAAAAGGTGGGATTTTATGGGGAGAAAATACAAAATTCATGCAACATCACGATCTTTAAAAACAAGTACAACTAATATTCTTACTTTACACAAAGTTTCACTTCTTTTCCATGCTTCTATCAGTCTCAAAATTGATGATTTAGAGCCAACATGAAGTTCCTCACACGTAATAATTCGCTGCCGATTTCAGAACATCGCATGCGCGCGAGGGTCCGAGCTCGGACCAGACCCGGTACCTCCCGCATGCGATGTTTTGAAGTCGGTAGCGTATTATTATTTATACGTGTGAGAAACTTCATGTTGGCTCTAAATCATCAATCTTGAGACTGATAGAAGCATGGAAAAGAAGTGAAACTTTGTGTAAAGTAAGAATATTAGTTGTACTTGTTTTTAAAGATCGTGATGTTGCATGAATTTTGTATTTTCTCCCCATAAAATCCCACCTTTTGTCACTCGGAATATCCAATCGAGTTCATGGTCTCGAAGTTCGGGTAGGTGGAGCATAGTGTAGCGGTCAGTCAGCCCAGCGTGTTATCTATATTTTGATTCAGATTAAAAAAGGATGAACTACAAGGACAAGAACTATATCATCAAGATCTTTTCATCAATTTCATTAAATGTAGGATATAAAACCGATATACCAGGGGGCCGTTTCATAAAGCTGTTCGTAAGTTAAGATTGACTTTAAGAACGACTGGTGATCCTTTCTTGTGGTAAACAGTATATTCATTGGCGATGGTTTAGCGCATAATAAAGGATCACCAGTCGTTCTTAAAGTCGCTCTTAACTTACGAACAGCTTTATGAAACGGCTTCCAGGCCTTTATTTCAAAAGTACATGTATGGAGGGGATTACTCATCCTCGGTTGTACTGGCAAAATTACTATTTTTCCCTCGAGGCTTCTCCCATCAGGGAAAAATACATGTAGTAATGCCAGTCTCACCTTAGACGAATGATTCCCGCTATAATCACTTAAAGCCTGGGGGCTGTTTCATAAAGCTGTTCGTAAGTTAAGAGCGACTTTAAGAACGACTGGTGATCCTTTATTGTGGTAAATGGTATATTCATTGGCGATGGTTACGCGCGTAAGAAAGGTTCACCAGTCGTTCTTAAAGTCGCTTTTAACTTACGAACAGCTTTATGAAACACCCACCCGGTATGTTTGTCTACTATGACATGCCTGGTCCTGTGAGATGCACGTGTAATCCATGTGCAATTGGAAGTTACACACGGATTCAGAAGTGGCACCAAGCGTCTTCATCTTTACTAGGTTCAAATCCTAAGATGGTTGGTCTCCGGGCGTAAATAATGTTTGAAAACAAAAAGTTTTCTATCATTTTAAAGGTGGAATAGCCAAATACTGATCAACAGTTGTTACATGTAGCTTTCAGTTTTCAAGTAAAGTTTGCTTTTTTCCCAATGTGTTAATCAAACTATATGCATTGTCTTATAAAGTCAGGAAAAACATTTCCTGAAATCAGATTATATTTTGCCAAATCATTGTTCAGTCTTTCATGACCGTCCACATAACTTTATGAGCAGCTAGTATAGAATGGCCCCCTGTTGCAGTTATCATTTATCACTGTTGTTTTCTATATCTGACTTGATGGCTTAGATTACGCAGAGGTGGAAGATTCGATGGGAGCGATGAAGCTAGACGACTCGCATCACACCAACCACGCCAACACCCACCCTCATTCCCGCTCACAATCCCGTTCACATTCCCACGCCCATTCCCGATCATCGTCCTCCGCATCGGCGGGGGGAGACCAACCTCTTGTCGTTGAAATGGATACCAGAGATGCCGACAGCGATGAGGAGTCTGACGCCCTTGCAAAGATCACGCATGATGAGGTATGTATTAAAGTGAGTACAGATCTCACTGAAATCACCTTTTCACTGCACCACTTAATACTAAAAGACTTTGTTTAACACAAACAGTAATCAGTGAATAGAGAAGACATAACAAGCCGCAGATCCAGAATTTTCTACGAGGAGGTGCATTTTGTCCCCCCCCCAAAAAAAAAAAAGTCATTGAAACTTTGCTCCACTCAACCCAGGTAAATGTGGACCTGGTATGATTTATTCTCTGAAATGCTTGCGCACTGTAAAAGGCTACCGGGCAAAAGCTGGGGTAATAATATCCACGTCATTTGGAAGCGCATAGAGACAGTTTTCCATACTAATTGTGGTATGCACTATACAAGACCTGTGTATTTTGATTGTTGTCCATTTTCCAGCAACTTGCAAGGCGGATTCATCGTGAGGAGACTCAGAAATCAAGACCGAGGACGCTCTCAGAAGAACAACAGAAACAATTACTGCATGATGAGGTTAGTGGGAACAGGATAGGGTCTTATGAAAATTTTGCTCTGAGCCGGTATATATACAAGGATGTGCCACTCAAATATGTTGTTTTACACAAACATGAGTCCATTTTTTGGGGGTGAAATTCCTTAGCATGGGTGCCCCTTTTCTTTTGAAAATTTCCCCAAGATGTGTTAGGGGTTTGATGACAAGGCCTTTGTATAAAAAAAAATGAAATAAAAGAAAAATGAGTACCCATCCCCCGTCACAAAAAAGAAGGAAATATGCATCATAAATAATTTAATAAGTTGTATGAGAAAATCCCTGCAATCTGATTGGTTGAGAGCTATGCAAGAAATTTTACTGGGCTGCATGAACGATACCGATAATCAAAACGATATCCAATGTAAACAAGCTATCGCGCATATACACTGTTACGCTTGTTTGAAACGTCAAAATTTTGATTTTGGAGAAGGCCAAAGGAATCAAATAAAGGATGCAAAATGATCTGTAAGTACAAATAACTGTCTTAGAGGCTAAACTTGTATGATACTGGTAACTGTCCTTGTGGTCCGGGCATACACACAAACAGCTTAGGAGGTCTGAGGCTACATTTAGGCAATGCAAATCTGTATCTGGCATTTTCAATATAGTAATGCCTTTATGCTGACATATTATCAAGTTAGGCATACATATTGATGTTGTCCAGGGCCATCAAGTGTCTGCATTACAATTTAGAATTTTCATGCATTCGGTAATAAAAAATCATGTGTCCAGTAAATTTTTTCATGCATCTGGGTTAAAAAAATAATGCGTCCAGTAAATTGAATTTACCGGACGCATGAAATTATCATGCATCTGGTAAATCATTAATTTTTTGGTTTATTCAATAAAATTTCTCCATTCTATAAAACAGATGATGCATGGGTTTCTTTCGTGGGTCAGTGGAACTGTGTGCACGCGGTAACTTTGCCATTACGGTCTAAACCCATGCCAAAGTTATCTTGACCCACTCTAACCCATGCATCATCTGTATACAGATGTACAGAAAATGAATACATTGCATGTTAACGATACAATTAGGTTGCATATCATTTGAATTTGGAACCTTTATGTGCATGCCCTTGATTAAATATGGTATTACAGGAATTGATCCAGATCTGGGGCCTGTTGCAGAAAGAGTTGCAATCAATCGCAACTCTAAAAATTATGCGCAACTTGATTTTCAACCAATCAACAGCGCGGATTTGGGACTTGCGATTGATTTTTTGACTTGTGTTTAAACGCAACTCTTTCTGCAACGGACCCCTGGGTACCGTCTTTCAAACAGTTGCGATTGATCCAATCAACCGCAACTATGGAAAGCCAGCAACGTCAACATCTAAAATGGAGACATGTTCAAAATATTTTCTAGATATGATGTATATTCATACATTTATCTTTCTCTTAAAGATTCAGTGATTCTCATTGTTTACTATTAAAGAAGATTTTCTGCAAATTTTCTGTAGAAAACATTTCGGTATGGATGGATTTCCATACAGTTGAGATTGATTGGATCAATCGTAGCTCTTTGTAAGACAGGGCCTTGATTTCTCGTTTGTGATTGTAAGATACCATATTAAGAATATCAAGTGTTGCATTGATATTCCAAATGAAAATCTAGAAGGGCGTACCAAACATGTATCAAGTGCCTATTTCCTTTAAAGGTACAATTCAAGTTTTTATCATACAAGTATAGTTAATCAAAAAACTAAGCATACTTTTTTTTTTTTTTTATAGAGTGGTGGTATGAAAATAGTTTTAATGCAATAATTCCTTCTTTTTACAAATATCGTAATCATAGAAAAAATATATATTTTCTGTTTTCTGTTCCTAAAGTATTATTTTCTTTGAAAATGAATCTCTATTTCTTATATTTCTGGAGCCTCGTGCACGTACGTGCATAGGGCCAACTTAATGTGTTCCGCCATCTTGTTTGTTGGTTGCCGATAAAATGCGCATTTTCAGATTTTTTAACGCTCAGTTATTACCCATGACTGAAACATTGACCAATCAAAAACTAAGATTCTATAAGAAATCTGAATATTCATATACGAAAGTATAAACATAGATAATTCAGTTTTATGTGAAATTTAAACCCAATACTTCAAAATATGGTTAGTTTTATGTCTCTAAAATGACCCTTAAAACCAGAATTGTATTACTAAAAAATAAAGGTTTTCCCAAGTTGCCATGGTAACGCGGTCTGAGATATAAAAGCTTAGCAAACACTTCATTTCAGTGATCGAGGATGTATTTGTTTACGGTATACGTCTACATAAATTATAACATTTTTTTCCAGACCATGGATGAACTTTCAAAAAGAGACATTTTAGGCAATTTTTTACGATTTCCGGCAATTTTCTGACACAGGCACTTTGAAGAGGTAATTTTTACAGAATTAGAAGAAGACATCATGGATTTTCCTAATTATCACGACGGATATGCAACTTACTTGTAAACAAATCAAACAAAGTCTATGATACATTTTCGATAATGCAAAAAGAGACATTCAAGTCTCTGATTGAGAGCCGCAGATTGAACATTCGCACGGCGCAATGGTAGCGTTTTCGCCGAATTCGTCGGGGCGAAAACTCCAAGCGAGCCGTACCACTCACCAGTCCCGAACGCTGCGCTGTATGTTTGATGATTTATCTGGTGCCATTTCGTGCTTATAAATTTGTTTTTTCTACAATGCCACTATCTCATTAAAATTGTTTGTCATGATAACATTGGAAATATTATCGTTTAATGGCCCAAAGGATCGACTGTAATAAAATATACTTTGAAATATTGTCAGAGAGTGATTAGTTAGGTGATGTTTATGGTCAGAATTTAGTCATGGCTTCGGTCGAACTTACGCGAACGCGGTCACTTGCTCACGGGGCGAGTCGGCCTGGCCCTTTGGTGGAAGGCCGTTAGGCAACGTGCAGTGCAGCTAGAGCAGAGTTGGGGACTTATAGGTATAAAAATACTTTGAAATAAGTAATCTGCAAATATTTTTGTCTTATCCCTTTGGATTACTTAGATAAGAAATTCAAATTCTCAAAGTTTAAATCAAATTTTAGACAGTGACAACAAAGAGTGTATGGGGGGGGGGGGGTGGGTCTTGCATGCCCCCAATTCACGAACAAGAAAAAAAAAGGAAAAGGTAAGAGAATCTTGCAAAATTGTTCAATTGGATTTTTGTAACCAAAAGTCAAAATTATGCTTATGTCGCTTGCTTGCAACTATATATTTTATAAATTTTGCCTGATACGCCATATCGTAGTACCCTCAATTATTTTCACTTGTTACGCCACTGACATGACTGATATAACATCTACTAGTTTATGATAACATTATTTGGTTGCGGGATCAAAGCATCAGCTATAGCTAAACATTTATACTTTATGCCTGTTCAACTTCCAATACAGGTTTAGGCCTGTATTTATGAGATGTTAAGAATTAAGATCTATGGGTGCCTTTATTATTTTCATTTTCAATTAAAACAATTATTAATTATGTATTAATTTAGTATTAACCTCGATGATACATTTTATTGTGTTAAATCGTACAATTTCTGTTGTATTAAGCCCCTTATTAAGCCCTTTTAAAAACATGCTCAGTAGCAGACCCCCCCCCCATATATAAAGACAATAGAAGTGTATATAGAATTAATTGACCCCCCCCCCCATGAGGACAAAATGAAATAAAATACTCAAAATAATCGACCGCCCCCCCCCCCTTTGACGAGGCAGCTGTCGGTGGCCTGATGTCTTCATTGACTTCTTTTTGCTTGTAAAAATAATATTAAAGAAATAGGGGCTACCGGTACTCTAAGTGTCCCCTATGAAAATTGATTTGGATCTGCAAGTGCATGAGGCTGCGCCCCCTCCAACGTCATAGCTACCCCATATCTTTGGGTTCTAGCTCTCATATTTTTCAGCTCCCTGATTTTTTGGAAAAAAAAAACGAGGCGAAAGAAAAGAGTGAAATAAATGAAATACGATTAATCAAAATTTGAGTTGTTTGAAAGAATTATACTTATCAGAGAAACTAAATTAAATTCTACAACCATGAAGAATAACAGCAATCTTGATAAATTCTTTTTTTTTTCAAAATCAGAACCAATCAACCTTTTTCTGATTATTCTGTCACTTTCCATATTTTGGAGAAAAAAATAAAAGTGTTCATCGACGCCCTGTACTGCATGATGAAACTGTATCCCCACTCGGCCCTCGTAACCCCCCCCCCCTCTCTCTCCCCCCCCCCACAATGCCCCTTGCTCATTTCTCTTATCTCACCTTGACCTTAATTAATTAATCTTAACTATTTGGCGGTACAGTCAAACGTGACTGGTCGCCATCATAGTTTCATCCCCAACAAACAAGGAACAAACAATAACAATTCTGTTTTCGACACAACATCATTCCTTTCAATACGCGTAAGGCTATACGTGGGCATGCACAAACAACGTGGGTTAACAAAAACTGACCCGCGTTTGGACTGAAATTGTGATTAAAATAAAAATGTTATAAATATGAAAAAAATATGTGTATAATGAAGGAGATTTGATAAACGGAAAAACATCAATCGCTAATTCATAAAAATGCTGGAAAAGATTTGACAGAGGTTTTTAACAACGGTAATCAAGGGGAATTAGTGTATGGGTGAATGGCGTTCGAGTTTTAGCCGAGCGTTAGCCGGTGAGGGCGCGGGCCAAATCTGCCTGAATCTGGCAATATGGCGTCGTCCATTAAGCTGACGTTAGCCAGCGGCGACTGCACGTACGTGCGTGATAAATGGTTATTCATGATTCTGTTAATGAAATATAGTCAATTTTTTAATATTTATTATGAAAAACATTCTTATTTTCATTGTTTCCTCGTACCAGTTAATATGATTCCTCTGATATTATGTATTTGTATTTATACTTAAAACAACTTCAACTCTCTTCATAAGAAAATGATTTATTTCCTGCTTACATAAGAATCTTCTTAATTTATTAAAGCATTCTAAGTAAATGAATAATTCTGCAATTCTGCAATCTTCACAGTCATAAGCTTGTTTTATTAGTAGGTTTCCATTCCATTCAATTTTTCCATGTATTTATCAAAACTATTTCATTTCAAATTAAGATTTTAGATGATCTGAAGCCCCCCCCCAAAAAAAAAAAAATAGCATGTTTATAATTGTTTTAAAGCAGAAACTAGGTTAAGTATTTTTTGAGGGCTTGATTTTTGAAATTGCATTTTTCATGAAAATTGTTTGAAAACATTGAAAATAAAAATCATGTATACTGGTATTTTGATTTTATCTGTGATTATTCCCCTGCTTTTTATCCACTAGAAAATTGCCAGGAAAATGCAGCACGAAGAAGTGATGTTGGCCAAAAAGAAAACATACAACAAATACAAGCAGAGAGTCAGCGATGAGATTGCAGATCCAGCTGTGAGTAGTAATTATGATCATTTGTATACATGTACATACACTGTATGCACATTTTCCACTCTTATTGGAGCATTTCAGCATGTAACATAATATATATGAGGTAAGTGGAGAGAGTGTAATAGTGATGAGATAGCCGATCTAGCTTCTAATAATCATTATGATATTGATAGTCAGTTTTGTATTATCCGCACCCAATGTGTGCTCATTCCCCACTCCCTTTGGAGCATTTCAGCATGTATCAAATACATATACTATAAGCAGACAGTTAGTTCTGAGATTGCAGATCAACCTGTTAGTAATAATTATGACAATCTGCTTTGTATTTATCCACATCCATTGTATGCACATTTGCCACTCCCTTTGGTGCATTTCAGCATGTAACCTACATGTATATATATATATAACAAATACAAGCAGAGATTCAGCGATGATTTTTCAGATCTAGCTGTAAGTATGATTTATGAGATTCTCCTTTGATTTATCCACACCCAATGTATGCGCATACACCACTTCCTTAGGAGCATTTCAGCATTGAGCACTCGAGTAATTGTTATACACCGGTAACTTTTTAAAACCTGAGTGGAGAGTGCCAAGTATATAGATGAGCATTCCTGTACCTCCATGTGCATACTGAAATAAGATTTTACATTGGGCATGTATATATAAAACCCTGTGTCAGCTACACCCGAAAAGGTATGTGGTAGTGAAATTGATATAATTTTAAGCAAGCCTCAATTACTTTGATTAAACTTTGTTTTAAGTAAGCATTTTGGCGTACATGTAATAATAAACACGCCAAGATTGTTGCAACCATTTTCCTATCAAAATTAGACCGTTTTTGAGCCCAAAGTATAATTTTCTACCATCTACATTTCTGCAACCAGGGAAAAGCCAGTAGTTGCATAAAATCTGTTCTGGTGGGTGTTTCATAAAGCTGTTCGTAAGTTAAGAGTGACTTTAAAGAATGACTGGTGAACATTTCTCACACGCTTAGTAATCACCAATGAACATATCATTTACCACAAGAAAGGATCATCAGTCGTTCTTAAAGTCGCTCTTAACTTATGAACAGCTTTATGAAATGGAGTATTAATTATTTTACTAATACCTGGTGCAGTGAATGAGAACATAGATTTGTATACATGAAAAATTAATTTCCATTTTTTTTCATGAACCCTTCTAACTACTACAGTATAATAATTGTCTTGTAGGAGCCTATAGCCTGTTATTTCTAGATAAGTTTTAAACCCTAGTATTGCGTCCATTTCTGTTACGAGGTAATTCAGTGTTTATTGCCTGTACGTAAAGTGAATATTTGATTCCTTCATTTCATTCCGGTGAATTCATGCTTTCAAAGGATTATCGTCATCAAACGAAACATGCCCCAAGAAAAGTGAGCAAGCTTGATTTGCCATTAATTTTCAGCTAGAAGCTACATAATGTTTTGTTTGTATGTGCCTGACATTGCAGCAGAGCAATTAATGGTTTATTTTGGAGTCTACGTGGCATGGAAACAGAAATATGTTAATTGAACCATGTGTGCAATATGATTGCTTATGGCGCTCATTGTGTTTGGTCTTCTTATTGTAGTAAATTGCATGATAAAAGATTCATAAAACAGCAGCATTGTTTTATTCAAATCTATTACTACTATATTCTCGTGCTATAATTAATATATTTTTATGGATTTATTTCTGTAGGTGTATGGACCTTTTGATGAGTTGCTATTGATTTAGACTGATTATGTGATTGTAACTTTTTTAATACCTTTGTCACATTTGTTCTACGCCAGCCGTACGGCGAGTCGAAAACAGCCGTTTTATTCATTTTTATTCAAACCACCAATATGTAGCTCTGGTACAAAAAATGTTAAAACGCCGTACCGCTGCCGTGGGGGAAATTTGACTGAGGTAGTACTGTGATATAATGTATTGAATGCAAAGATTGAATTTTAAATATCAAGGTTATTTTGTTTGTATCTAGCATAAAGGTTCCAAATGTTTCTTCATTGCATGATTCTCTATCATTTTTTATCAGTCATATAGGATTGATATACAATTTACTATTGTTTGACCAATCGCTTTGTATTGCTATATTCTATTATAATGCATGCTTACCATTTACAGCCTATGCTGAGTAGAAAGTTCCAATTATTGCTGTATCACTTGATGCATGACTTGACATGACTATGGTTTTACCCATCGCTCTGCATTGCTATATTGCATGATGATGCATGATTTACCATCTATTTACAGCCAATGGTGCATGTGAACAAGGAAAGTAAAGTTCCTGTATTAGCGGATGCAAAAGAAGGACACGGAGTTACACTGACTGAGGTTAATCCAAGAGTAAGACAGGGGCTTGATTTTCGTTTTGATTAAATATATTCATTCTTACATTTTTGAATTTTGTTTTGTTTGCATGTGTGCATACAGGATCTCCTGCTTGTTTTGCATGAAAAAAAAAATTATTTCTAAAATTTTGGAACATTTTAGGGCAACTATAAAAAAAATATTATTTGAAAATATGTTCTTTCAGACAAAGTAAGGAATATCCAAGGTTTTCTTTTCTTTCTTATGTATTATTTTACTGGACTGTTAGATTAGGGGTCCATTTCATAAAACTTCCTATAATGATAATATTTACAGTAAAACTTTCAAAGCTTCTGAAATCCTTCAATCTGATTGGCTGATAATAAATTTGTTTCAAAATTGTGCATTTTTGTTAAAACAAGTCTTTATGAAACAGGAACGTGGTGAATATTCTTAGAATGAATCCCTGCTTTATAAAACTACATCAAACAAAAGTTTTTTTTTTCAATCAAATGATTTATTTTCTAAGTTGACAACAAGAAAATTATTAACCTCTGAAATTTCTTTCATTATATGTTAAAGCTTTAAATTCTGTTTCATTGTTCGTCAAATCAATGAAGGAATTGCCCGATTACAACAGAAAATAGAATGCTCGTAGAATTATAAAAACTATAAATTATACCTGCCAAACAATTTTTCAGGAAAATGTATAATTACAGAGTAGTGAGCTAAAGAAGATCTGAAAAACTACTAAAAAATACCAATCCGTTTATAGTGTGGTCCCACATGCTGTTTCTTGTGTTAGCTACATCAGGAAAAGAACATAGTAATAAAATTAATATAATTCAAATCAAGCCTGGATTTTTTAAATTAAATTTTGTATTCTAAGTGAGAATTCTGGCATATTATGATAAACACTTTAGCATTGCTTCCAATCATTACCTATCAAAATTAGTTTTCTATACCAAAATAAAACTTAACTTATGTTTCTACTGATTTTTCCTCTTGTCTATCAAGCACCATTTTTTTTCTCTCTTTTATTCAGTCGAGTGGGAAGGATTCACAACCAACCAACAGGCCGCATAACGGAAACATCCTTGCATCGATAGACCCAACATACAACCCTGGGGCAAAAACCAATGTAGTACTTACAAAGAAAACACCCATCAATGCCACTCATTCACCAGGTATGTAATATCATAGTTTATTAGAGATTAGACATCTGTATATCTCTCCCGCTCCCCCTCCCAACGGAAACATCCTGGCATCGATAGACCCAACATATAACCCTGGGGCACACACCAATGTAGTACTTACAAAGAAAACACCTATCAATACCACACATTCACCAGGTAAATAATATAGTTTATTAGAGATTGAACATATATCTCTCCCTCCCCCCTCCCAATGGAAACATCCTGGCATTGATAGACCCAACATACAACCCGGGGGCACACACCAATGTAGTACTTACAAAGAAAACACCTATCAATACCACACACTCACCAGGTAAATAGTATCATAGTTTATTAGAGATTTAACATATGTATGTGTCCCCCGCTCCCCCTTCCCAATGGGAACATCCTGGTATCGATAGACCCAACATACAACCCTGGGGCACATACCAATGTAGTACTTACAAAGAAAACACCTATCAATACCACACACTCACCAGGTAAATAATATCATAGTTTATTAGAGATTGAACATATATCTCCCCCTCCCAATGGAAACATCCTGGCCTTGATAGACCCAACATACAACCCTGGGGCACACACCAATGTAGTACTTACAAAGAAAACACCTATCAATACCACACACTCACCAGGTAAATAATATCATAGTTTATTAGAGATTGAACATATATCTCCCCCTCCCAATGGAAACATCCTGGCCTTGATAGACCCAACATACAACCCTGGGGCACACACCAATGTAGTACTTACAAAGAAAACACCTATCAATACCACTAACTCACCAGGTAAATAATATCATAGTTTATTAGAGATTGAACATATGTATATCTCTCCCGCTCCCCCTCCCAATGGAAACATCCTGGCATCGATAGACCCAACATACAACCCTGGGGCACATACCAATGTAGTACTTACAAAGAAAACCCCTATCAATACCACACATACACCAGGTAAATAATATCATAGTTTATTAGAGATTGAACATATGTATATCTCTCCCGCTCCCCCTCCCAATGGAAACATCCTGGCATCGATAGACCCAACATACAACCCTGGGGCACATACCAATGTAGTACTTACAAAGAAAACACCTATCAATACCACACATACACCAGGTAAATAATGTCATAGTTTATTAGAGATTGAACATATGTATATCTCTCCCGCTCCCCCTCCCAATGGAAACATCCTGGCATCGATAGACCCAACATACAACCCTGGGGCACATACCAATGTAGTACTTACAAAGAAAACACCTATCAATACCACACATACACCAGGTAAATAATATCATAGTTTATTAGAGATTGAACATATGTATATCTCTCCCCCCCCCCCCCTCCCAATGGAAACATCTTGGCATCGATAGACCCAACATACAACCCTGGGGCACATACCAATGTAGTACTTACAAAGAAAACACCTATCAACACCAACACATTCACCAGGTAAATAATATAGTTTATTAGAGATTGAACATATATCTCCCCCTCCCAATGGAAACATCCTGGCATCGATAGACCCAACATATAACCCTGGGGCACACACCAATGTAGTACTTACAAAGAAAACACCTATCAATACCACTAACTCACCAGGTAAATAATATCATAGTTTATTAGAGATTGAACATATGTATATCTCTCCCGCTCCCCCTCCCAATGGAAACATCCTGGCATCGATAGACCCAACATACAACCCTGGGGCACATACCAATGTAGTACTTACAAAGAAAACCCCTATCAATACCACACATACACCAGGTAAATAATATCATAGTTTATTAGAGATTGAACATATGTATATCTCTCCCGCTCCCCCTCCCAATGGAAACATCCTGGCATCGATAGACCCAACATACAACCCTGGGGCACATACCAATGTAGTACTTACAAAGAAAACACCTATCAATACCACACATACACCAGGTAAATAATGTCATAGTTTATTAGAGATTGAACATATGTATATCTCTCCCGCTCCCCCTCCCAATGGAAACATCCTGGCATCGATAGACCCAACATACAACCCTGGGGCACATACCAATGTAGTACTTACAAAGAAAACACCTATCAATACCACACATACACCAGGTAAATAATATCATAGTTTATTAGAGATTGAACATATGTATATCTCTCCCCCCCCCCCCTCCCAATGGAAACATCTTGGCATCGATAGACCCAACATACAACCCTGGGGCACATACCAATGTAGTACTTACAAAGAAAACACCTATCAACACCAACACATTCACCAGGTAAATAATATAGTTTATTAGAGATTGAACATATATCTCCCCCTCCCAATGGAAACATCCTGGCATCGATAGACCCAACATATAA
Organism: Lytechinus pictus; assembly: GCF_037042905.1. NCBI lineage: Eukaryota > Metazoa > Echinodermata > Echinoidea > Temnopleuroida > Toxopneustidae > Lytechinus > Lytechinus pictus. The sequence continues at coordinate 19,230,933 of NC_087258.1, forward strand.
CCCTGGGGCACACACCAATGTAGTACTTACAAAGAAAACACCTATCAATACCACAAATTCACCAGGTAAATAATAACATAGTTTATTAGAGATTGAACATGTATCTCCCCCTCCCAATGGAAACATCCTGGCCTTGATAGACCCAACATACAACCCTGGGGCACACACCAATGTAGTACTTACAAAGAAAATACCTATCAGTACCACACACTCGCCAGGTAAATAATATTGGCATTTTAGTGGGAGACACGACATATGTTCCTGCTCCAGTCTTAATATCTCGGAGGGTATAGGGTTACAGTTAGGATTGTAATAGAGTTTGGGTTCAGAGTAATGTAAAGATAAGGATTAGGGTTTATTTAGTTTGAGAGGCTACTTTTTATGTTTGGCTTTTCATGTCGATTTTTCATCAGAGCAATTGTCACCAGAGCAAATGTCATGGAAACTTGAGGCTCGGTCTGAGACAGTTTTAGATGAAACAGAGACTGTCCTTATCTGTAGCATTTGTGTCTCTAGTAAGACATTAAAATGGATTGAATCTTGAGAAAGATCCTCTAGTTATTAGTGCTGATAGCTATTTTTATTCAAGAATATATATTCATGGTTTATTTCAGAAAGGCTGAAAATATGTGTGTACAAAAGGTTCATATATAAAACAAAGAAAATACAGATTCACAATAATACATGTAATGGAGCTGGTAAGAGTTAAGAAAAATCATTAATATGAGTAATAAGTGTAAACTGAATAGTGGAGGGTAATTACAACAAATTCAGTAATGTAGGTAATGTATGGTAATGTATTCTAAATATAACCTAATACATGCTAGGAAAGTGAAAATAATAAACAGATCAATTTGCTAGAAAGATGACAGCCAGTAATTTTGATAACAATGTTGAGTCGATGTAGATAGATCAGACAGATAGAAAAAAGCGATTAGAATTTAATAAATTGGAGAGACTTATTCAATTAATTATAAATAGTTTCAGTTGCAAATTGTGAATAGATTAATTGGTATTTGCCACAAATAGTTCAATAGAAAATACCAATTAAAAGCCTGTGCAAGGAATACAAATTCAATAATCAATTAATAAAAAGCAGAAATATTTTATTATGAATTGTCGATCTGGAACACAGAATATGCTAGAAATGAAAAACAAATCATGAAGATCGGTTTATGTGGTATTGTCTTCCAATTGCAATATCTTATGATTCATTTCGTTTCATTTTGTTTATTTCCTTTTCCAACGATTACAATATGATGGTTTTGTACATCTTGATGTAAGCAATAAAACATAAAGTCAATTTCTATGTACGATGTATAGTCAAGATTATCATACAAACAGAATAGAAATGGAGGAGGCTGCAATTTCTTTTAATAAAAGAAGTCATTCATTTATTCATCATATATTATTTTGATCTGTGTTTTCTTAGAATGTGTACAAATTTATTGAGCCCCTTTCTTGTTCTTAAAGAATAATTTCCAATTGTTTTTATTATTTGTATTTTTTTAATAATTGTATTTTTGATGTATTGATTATTTTTGGCAGTTTGCTCTTTAAACCATGCTATGCTATCTATTTTTTGTACCCCCCCCCCACACAGAGCCCATTCCAGAGCATGTCAATGGCGCCCCACCCCCAGACTTTGAGGCTGTCCGAGGTACCAAGAGGTCGACCGGCAAGGAAAAGAAGAAAGGTTCCATTTTCTCAAGGAAGAGTAAGAAGAAATAAGAAAATCCACCCTCACCAGTGCTCTCTGGGATAGCTTTTATGAATGTAGGGCCAAGGACATATTCTCGAGCTCATGAAGACATTTGAAAATCAGGACCCATTTGTGGTTTTTCTGATTGGTCTCGATTATCTGACCAGACCCATGTTAATATAATGGTTGTGAAGATTAAAGAAAAAGGACTTTAATATGTGTTACATTTGCCCATGATGTGGTTTTCTCGGATGCATGCACCTTATTTCATCGCAACTAATTATTCAGTCCCACATGTTTAGAAAAATGTTGGGGCGTCTTTCCAAGATTGACGTTACTGACCGTTCAACAGATATGGTTAGCTTACATGTCCATTAGTCGACACAAGAACATTTTTAAATCACTCAACAAAAGAGTTTGAAGTTTATCCACCAACAGTTTTTCAGATAATCTTGAAATCCTCCGCCGAATGGACATATTCTGAAGAGATCCGAGTGCATAGTCCCATGTATTGAAGAGTCGGAAATGTTTTAAGGTAGCCAGTTGCACAGTCCAATGCATGGTATGTCTATGTATCAGAGCTGCCAGTCTTGAGGCTTTTGCCTGATTTCAGGTCCTGACATCTACCCATTAAGGCCTTTCCAGGCTTTTTATCATACAGCATGTGTAGGGCTTTAATGTGTTCCGGCTTCTCTTCAGTTCAAGTCAGTAAAACCATGGACAAAACTGACTGGCATTCCTGATTTATACTTGAGGCATTATTGTTTACGTCTCCATGTACTCTATCAAGACTTTACAACAATCTTTCCTTTTGACTATTGCATATGTCACTTGTATCATCTTATCTTTGTTCGTATCTTTCATCTTTTGATCTTTGAAGTGACCAAGGACCAACACCAAAAAGCTTGGTTTTGTCTTAGAATGGTGTGATTCCAACTTGTGAGTAATCATTGTGTAAAGTCTAAATAGCAGAATTCTTTTATATATGGATGTACATAGTATGATGTAAGAAGCATTATATCATTAATGATTTCCTTTGTTTAAACTATTTAAAGTCGTTTAAGCTGGGCATTATACTCTGTTAGCGGATTCTTCAGTAGGATATACAATGATAAATTCAGTGAAAAAATGTCAATGGGGCTCCCAAAAAAGAGCCCTGAAAAGACTACATTCACTGCTATGTTAAAGCTTTATTTGCATTTTTGGCAATGTATTACGAAAAGTAGCCCCCAACAATATAAAACAAATAATGCATTGCCCTGGATATCTTGAAGTCACACCGGGACGAAAACCAACTCCAGACAATCCAAATCTATTTAAATATTAATCCGCTTTTATATAGCGCTTCATACATCAGAACGACATCTCTAAGCGCTTTACAGATGTATTAAAACCCGGTCATCGGATCCTGGCATGCCCGCGTACAATGTATGACATTCTCCACTCCCTGGGGAGCATTCCAACAGGAGTTCCAAGACCCAATTTGCTAGGCATACTACATCTGCTTTCACATCCTACCCATTTAACACCTGGGTGGAGAGTGGCAAAGGGTGGATCGACGCCTTGGGATTCGAACACACAACTCTCTGATTTATTTGTTTCCTTTGTCACATCAGATGCTTTGGAGTCTGTATCATTGATGTGACAGCTTCAAAAATTGTTAGGCATATTCAGACTGCCTCGAAGTTCAAGAATACCAATTATTCTCTGATCGGGTCAATATACCCAGATCTACCGCGATCAGGAAATACCAGGTATTTTGCCAATGTGAAAGCAAAATACTCAGGATGTTCCCAAAAGAAAATACAGACTAAGTACTAAGTACTTGCCGTAATTACGAAAGTTCTTGTTGCTACCCTCGTAATGTGGTGTAGCAGTTCCCACTGCATCATGGGCATTCTTCTTTTAGGCAGCGAGAACTGCATGGATGTAGCGTTGGCGCAGTGGGGATACCAAGATGCATATAATGGCTGTCCTATTTCAAGAATTGACAAACACTGAACTTATTGGCATGCTAAAATATAAAAATATGAATATTTTTGTCTTTTTAAACTGTACATAGATTTGCCTGACTATGCCAATTCCATGTCTTCCTTTTATTCTGAAAGTATTTCAAGAACTCTCTGTCCAAACAACTAGGAAACGTATAAAACAACACAAATTTTAATTAATTTCTAAATCTTTATTAAAATGCTGAATTGTTTAAGATTGAAATATTTGATTGATGTCTCTTGGAAATGGGGAAAAAGCCAAATGTTACTAAAATCTCACTGTTAATATGATTAATATTATAAATACTGTTTGGTTGTTATTATTTCTTCCTTTTCTTCTTTTGTTTGATTTGATCATTTACATCATTATTCAATAATTATTACATAATCTTTATGTCCATGACAGAATTGAATTTATTAGAACATCATTGGCATCTGCCAACATTTCGTTTAAAACAATTCTACAATTAATACAAAACATTTATATAATGTGAGGAAAAAAATAACACAGGTAAAACAAAGTATATCAAAATATTGTTTTATATACTGTACATGTATATAGAATTTATAAACATAATTTACATTTAAAAAAAATTACATGTAAATGTAAATGCATAGTACTTTAATAAGCTATACCAAATAATATTTTGAAGCATTTGTAAAGATGATATTCTTTTCATGCTACCTTCATTCACTAAATATAGATTTCTGTAAATGTATTCTTTCTGATAAAGCTGAAAAATATGTTGCTACCTGTATTCACATTATCATTATTTTTTTACCATTATTTTGAAAATCGAAGAGGCTGTTTTGTAAATATTTAAACATGAAACTCTTGGTTATAAATTTGTACCCCCCCCCCCCCCCCGGAAGTGAAATATTTATTTCTTATTTTCATTATTAGTTATATATATGTGTACAACTCAAACTGGGAGTGTGTATTCAGTTGACATAATCTTTATCTCAAATGCAGAATATTATCAGTATTCAACAGTTCCATGACTGCTGTAATTCAAAGTGACCAACCGCCCCAAAACAACCAATAAGTTGCCAGGGAATTTTCTCTGTAAGAGCCAAAATAGTAAATTGGTCTTCAAAAAGCCATAATTTAAAAAATAGCTTATCTGAAGGAGAATTTCTTCTTTATGCTGTAAAAAATCAAAATTGTAAAGTTGATTAGTAGACAAGATACAAGAGTTTGCTTTCCATTAGTTTTTTGTGGACTGTTTGGAAATTTAATTGAAATTGCACAGTGTGCACATCTCATGCTTGAGTGAACACAATCTTCGAACGTTGTTTTCTCCTTATTTTCTGAAGCTATCGCTTTGTTCTTTCTGCATTCAATCAAGTATTTCAGTAGGCTATTGTTGATAAATTTTGACAACTTATGTATCATTTTAAAGCTATGGCTGTGCTTTTTCAAACTGAATTAAAATCTCAAAATTCATTTTGGGTGACGTTTTGTTGGTTTGGGGTTGGCTGGTCACATATTCTTTTGATTTCTTAAGCCAAGACCACACCTTTTTGTTTCAGGCTGCGTACTGCTGCGTGAGGTGAAAACAGCAATACACAGCTTAAAGTAATATAAAGTAGTTACAGCAAACAATATTTCATGAGAAAGTCTTTTTAATCAAGGTTAATTGTCACCATATTATCATATATCTAGATCTTTTACATTGATGTAAACTTCTCTTTGTGAAATCATGAAATCTTAGCTCAAAACTGATAATTCTGATGATCACTAACACAGAAATACATAAATGGGACAGTGTATTAATATTGCTTGGAAAAATACCCAGTATTTGATGGAATTCTGTGCTTATTTTGCTCATTTTTCAGCAATTACACATTTTCTTCGAGAGCCACTTGGCACATATTTTGTTATTTATACATACAAACACTTGGGTGGTAATTCTATTGGATTCTGTTCAAACTCATTTTGAGATCGTTACAACGACTGGTATTTATCTTCAACACATAATACTTTGCAGCAGGATATTCGGTTGCAATCATACCTTTGTGCACAAGCTCGTGAAGAGTTGCACACAGCAAAACAAGGTAGTGCAATCTAAAGCAAGGTAAATCTAGCTTAATTGAGCAGTGATGTTGTGTTGGCCAACATAAAGCTGCTCAATGTTGCTCACTTTTGCTCGTCATCGCGCATCCTTGTTCTCATTTGCTCATTGCCACTTGTCTTTGCTCATACGTATTTTGGTTGCGTTCAGTTGCAGATGTTACCACCGAGGTAGAACGTAAAGGCAGTCTGCGTATTGAGTTGACCTTGTATTAGCTTTATTCATTGTGTTTTGTTGCTTTGGCTGCAATTGTTTGCATAAAATGCATAGGTGTGAGCCAGGCTTGATAATATAAAATAAGAAGTGAAAACTGTTTGTTTCACAAACGTTTTGTATATGAAAAACATGAAATTTAAATTAGAACAAGTATTGAAAAACAGTTACTGAACATCAAATTCATTGTAATATGCATGTTTTGCATTCTAGATTTAGCTGATAAGGATTATTTAACCTATTTGCACACTTGATTTTACCATTGTATCAAACTTAATATTGGTTGATTATTGTATTCCTATATGAAATCAAAAGGACAATCACATTGGAGCATTTGAAGAAATAGTAGCAGAATAGTAGTGTAACCATTTAAAAAACAAAATAAATAGCTTGTGTATAATTTGCTTTATGCATTGAATAAATATTATACATGTAGTATAATGGAAATCACATCTTTATGTTAACATGCCAATGTATTGGAAGACAATTTGAATATTCATAGATTTGCTTTATATGAATATTCAAAGAGTTGGCCCTATTATGAGTATTCAATAGAGTTTGCTTTGTGTATTAGACTGTACAGTGCATATCAAGCCTAAATGAATGTTATTTGTAATCTTTTCATTTCATTTTCCATCTTTACTTCCATTTCAAGGCATATTTCATGCCTGATCTACTTAAAAATATGCATTAATAACAGGGTTTGCCAGTTTATAAGAAGAATAGATTCCGTTGTGTGTGTGTTTTTTTCAGCAGAAACAGATCAGTATTCAAGTTACATGTAGTGTTCTGAAAAGGGTAAGATGATTGGCTAGGATAAGTAAATTATGATTGAATTAAGTGAATTTTTTAAAGTCATGAAATTAATCTGTGTACTACTTAATGTTTCCTACCAGAAATGTTTTATAAAGGGATCATCATCGGAACTTGCCTAGCCCAGAGTTGCAATTGGTCCAATCACTATTAACTATGGAAAGCCTTCAGTGTCATAATTTTAAATGTATTACTGTAGATGTATTGGTTGCACTGGCAATATATCTATTTTTGAATAAAAATAGTAATTGCCAGTCTAACCTCGGATAAATAATTCCCACTATACTTTCTCAAAGCCTGATATATTTGATTAAGATATGTATGCTGATTCAAAATAGTGACTCATGTGTGAATGTTCATCAAAATGAGACAATTCCTTTGAATTTTTTGTTATAGTTTTTTTGTTTTAGATAATGTAATATTTATTGTCGGGACTCTCAAGGTCTCAATCTATGCTACATGTAATGAACTATTTCTTGTTCAGGCTTAGAACTGAAATGAAGTGACCGTTTTACGAGCTTTTCATAGTTAAGTTTGGCTCCATTAATCACAAATCTTTTTTTTTTTAATACGGGACTCTGGTTCCCATAGCAAATTGATTAGCATACTATAACCATTATTTCTACCTTCCTTATCTATAATAAGTGCAGTTGATGTTAAGTGTCAACTTTCACTCCTATGTGGTTTCGGAAAGTTCATTTCTGTTCATTAAATGTCACAACCTTTCTTGAGATTTAAGAATGATTACAATAATGCCAACTGTTTCTGTAAACATATTTTCACTGTGTTCTGTTTGTCCAAAATACTGCAAATTTGTGAAAAATATTGTTATTCCCTTGTTAGAACACATTTCTATGACAGAAAATTTGAAATAACTGGATTTGTTAGAAAATCATTGGAATAGTGTAAATGATGGACATGATGGAATGATTGTCACTAAGGTCCGTACTGTAAAGTCAGGGTTTAACTTAGACCATGGTCTAACTTTGTGCTAAAATTACGGGAAGCCAAAAATTTCAAGAATGTGTTTACATTGCATATTTCTTGTGTTTACTTTGCTCTTCCTTAATTCTTTTAAGGTGAAGACAATTATCTTATTAATCTTTTCCATACAGTTGAGAATGATTTAAGAGTTAAATCAGCTGATACTTTGAACCTTTATTGCCATGTCACAATTGGCTTTCCATAGTTAAATCACAACTTTAAATAGATTAAACCCGACTTCAGAATACAGGCCTAAGGATTCTATTTGTCAGGAAATAAAGCGTAAGTACTAAAAATGTCAGTTTTAAGAGATAGTACTGATATCAAATACCAAAATCTTTAGCTGAAATTTTTGAAAATTTGCTGCTTTGAATCAAAGATTAATCTTAACTTGATGAATTTTCATAATGATGATACAGTATTGATTGTAATATTAATTTAATTTTATAAATAAATATGTGAAATTATTAGAATAATCTCAAGTATGAAGATGATTTATGAATTAGTTATCGCTGTGTATTTATGATAAATATTATGCAATATTTATGATTAATTCCATTGTTAGCCTTGCACATCAACCTATCATTTTGAATTGATTTTTGATTGGAAACAAAAAAAAATCAATACGAGATTTGATTAAACTGGCAGTTTCTGAGGTCACATTTATTAGTTGAACTATATTTCTCAGTTGTATAACCTCGTGTAGGTTAGAATTTGACTTCAGAAAAAATGTTTTACTTGTGAAGTGAAGCTTCATAAAGTTAGCAGATATTATGAAACTAGAATCTATTAAAGATGAGGTTGATTGAAATAGATGAACTATTTAAACCTGTGTCATCTTTTGTTATGAAATGATTTATTATTTTCATTTGTCTCCCATTTTAGATGTAGAATTTAGTGTATATATATAATACATCTGCTGTAAAAAAAACAAAATTCATGTCAATCACATTCTTATGTCACATTATATTATATTTTCTCAGTACTTTAATGTTGTGCTTGAAATGTATTTGCTACAGTAACATTCAAATAGAAGTATCATGTTTTCATATTGTATATAAGATATGCTAGATGAATTACTGTATCACGTATTAATTATGAAATATATTGGTATACTGGGATCTTCTCGATAATATTTAAAACTTTGTTTTTTATCCGATCTTTATTTTTTTGTGTTTTATTATTAATGGCATGATGGTCATGATGGTCATGGCGATGAAGATAATGGCGATGATGATGATCATGATGAAGATGTGGATGACGATGATGGTGTTGGTGGTGGTGGTGATGAAGATAATGGTGATAATGATGATGGTGATGATGATGAGGGTGATGGTGGTGATGAAGATGATGGAGATAGGAAGTAGTGGTGTGGTGGTGGTAACGTTGATGATCATGACGAATATGATGATGGTGGTGGTGGAGGTAGTGGTGGTGGTGGTGATGATGCTTGTGAAGATGATAATGATAAAGAAGATTATGCTGATTAATATGGTGATGATGATGGTGGTGGTGATGATTATGATGACAATAAGAATGATGATGCTGGTGATTGTGATTGGCAGGGGCCGCGGAACGGTTTTCAAAGTGGGGGGGCTGACCATGCTAAAAATCACAAACATGGTAATTTTTACGTTTTTGTACACGGTTTTGGAAAAAAGTGGGGGGGGCTGAAGCCCCCCCCCCCCCCAGTTCCGCGGCCCCTGATTGGGGTAGTAGTGGTGGTGGTGGCAGTAGTAGTGATGATGGGGATGATGCTGCTGCTTCTGCTAATGGTGTTGCTGATAATGATGATATTGACTATGATGATTGTGATGATGATGGTGATATAGATCAAAATTATCATATTTCCCCCCACACCATTTGGGTCATAGGTGATGACTGATACTGATTATTATGTCATCACACAGTCAATATACCATTGTTTAGCAAACAAAGTATAACCTTCGTTTCAGGATAGATTCTCGCATTCATGAAAATTAAAAATCTTACCATTGCTACTGATGATAGATTTTTGGACCAAGATACATTGAAAGATGTGTATTATGCCAACAGCGCTAATCACTTTAATGTTGCACAATCCAGCACTGGATGTCTCAGTTGAACAGCGCCATCTCACCAGAATTAGGCCGATGGTGCAACATTATCTTTTTGTTTACAATACTGTTGTAGAGCCACTTTGGCCCGTATTCTGAACTCTGAAGTCAGGTTTGATTTGGACCATAGTCTAATGGGGTGTTGCAAGAAACTTGCGATCAATTGCAAGTCAATTTTTTGTTCCTTTAATCAATCATATGTCTTGCAGTTAATTGCAAATTAGTGATTGATTGCTAATTTGTTCCTTGAAACAAGAAGTTTAATCTGATTTGCTACAGCTAACGTTGATGTATCAGTTGTAAAATTGCAACAGAATATTTGCGATTGATCGCAAATATTTTCTTGCAACACACCCTAAGTCTGTGCTAAATTTATGAGATGCTAAAAATGTCATGATTTTGTTTACATTGCATATTTCTTATGTTTATTACATTCATTCCCCATACCTTATTAGTGGTAAAGAAATTAAATTAGTTACTCTTCTCACACATCAGTTGTGAATAATTAGAGTGGAAAATAAGCGGATAAGTTCAACTAATACTTAGAGTTCATTTGGGTATCCATAACCACAACTTCAGACCAGAGTTTAAATTAAGCTCGAGTTCAGAATAGGGCGCATAGAGATTTGTGTCACAATTGGCTATCCATAGTTAAACCACAACTTCAGACTAGAATTTAAATTAAGCTCGAGTTCAGAATAGGGCACATAGAGATTTTTGTCACAGTTGGCTATCCATAGTTAAACCACAACTTCAGACCAGAGTTTGAATGAAACCCGAGTTCAGAATAGGGCACATAGAGATTTTTGTCACAATTGGCTATCCATAGTTAAACCACAAACTTCAGACCAGAGTTTGAATGAAACCCGAGTTCAGAATACGGAATAGTAGCAGATAAGTTAGAAATGGAATAGGCTAAAATAATGATTGGTGATGGTGAGCAGGAAGGGAAGAAGAAAAAAAAATGAAAAAAATAATGAGGAAATAAAAAATAATAATAGGCATTTATATAGCGCCATGTATCTAGAAATACTCTATTCCGAGGCAGGTTGTTATTATTATTATTACCCCGGCTTTAGCTCGAGCTGATTTTCAGCGCTCATGCATTCAAGGAATTAATCCTGCCGGGTACCCATTCACCTCACCTGGGTTGAATGCAGCACAATGTGGATAAATTTCTTGCTGAAGGAAATTACGCCATGGCTGGGATTCGAACCCATGACCCTCTGTTTCAAAGTCTGAAGACTTATCCACTGGGCCACAACGCTCCAGAACAAACAAGGATGGGGAAAAAAGTCAGAAGAAAAGGAGAAGGGAAAAGAAGCGGAAGGAAGAAGTAAGGAACAAGAAGGAAGGAAGGAATGAAGAAAGAAAGGAAGGAGGGAGGGAGGGAAGGAACTTGAAAGAAGGAAGGAAAAAAGGAAGGGAGGGAGGAAGGAAGGAAAGAGAAAGAAGGAAAGATCGAAGGAAGGCAGTGGCGTAACAGGCGGGGGGGCAGGGGGGGCAAGCTGCCCCCCCTGGCGGAGCTCACCGGGAAAATAAAAAAAAAAAGGGAAAAAGAAAAAAAAGGGGGGAGGGAAGGGAAAGGGAAAGGAAAGAAAAAATGGGAAAGGGAAAGGAAAAGGGAAAAGAAAACTAAGAAAAAACATAAAAAAGGGAAAACGGAAAGATAACGGAAAAGGAAGGAAAAAAGAACAAGTGAGAAAGAACAATTCGCCCCGATATTCAAATACATTAGCATGATTAATAAGACAGGGAAATAAATTAAAGATGAAAAAAAGCCAAACAAAAGCGGGAAATAAAGGCAGAATGGAATTATCCAAAATCTAAATTGGAAAATAAAGAATAGGGACAAGATAACGTACACTAGCTACCGGGCTGCCGAGGATTGAGATAACGAGCGGGAAGAAAAATGGATGGTATATAGCATAATGTCGTATTAAAGTCTATCATAAACTTGCTAAATCTCCAAAGGCTCTGTCCAAGAGTCAAGACCGCGGCTCTTCATCTGTAACCTTTAATGGGTTCTATAACGGGCCCCTATATGGACCCTTCCTGCATTAAGCTTTACGTTGAAGCACTGGCGTACCGCGGGGTGGTTCCACAGCCAAGGGGAAATAAAAGAAAATAAAGGAGGCAGCGAAATGAGATGAATGACAAAAAATATATGACATGATATTTGCTATAATGATGTAAAAATCTATCACATAATTAGAATTTCATTTTAACAGGCCATTTTTTTTTCTGGCTCGCTTCGCTCGCTGGCGACTTTTTACAAATTTTCCCACATTTGCTATGGTGTGCCCCTCACAATATTTGGATGATTACGATACACAACTGTATTGAATTTATGTGTTGTGTTAAAGCTATATAAATATACACGCAATTTGATTAAAATAAGTGGCCATCTGTAAGGTTTAAAATGGCTTTGATATCAAGAGGTTCCGGGGCTCTGCCCTGGACCCCACCCATAAAGCACTGTTATATGGATGAGTTTGGACCATGGCCCCCAAAAGTTCTACAACCAAACAAAAAAATGAGGAAAGAAAGGAAAGTGTATTATATTTTTCTGCATATCATGTTTAAATCTATCGTCATGTTAGATTCTCATGAAAAGGTGATTTTTTATCTCACTCGCTTCGCTCGCTCGGGACCTATATTATGCTACTTCTTGCCAGAAGCGCCATACTCGGCCCCCTCGAGCATATAGAGCTTCGCCCTGATGCTCACAATCATAACAAAAATCCTGTTCACGGTGGCGTACTAAAAAGAGAGAAAAAAGGAGAGGAGGGTGAAATATGATATCATCTTTTTAACATTATGTCAAAATCTATCACACTGAATTTGATTTTTGCAATAAAAATGTCAAAAAATTTTGCTCGCTCGCTTCGCTCGCTCGCTTATATTTATATATATATTTGCCCGATACGCCATATCGCCCCCTCAAAATTTTTGCCTTATGACGCCATTGCCTGTTCCATGATATGACCGGGAAATGTTTGGCTCTTGCCCCCCCTGGCCACCGACCCCTGTTACGCCGCTGAAGGAAGGAGGAAGGAAGGAAGTAAGCATGAAAAGGGGAAAGAAAGAACAGTCGAATGAAAGAACGAAGGATAAATAGACACAGAGTAAGTGAAAGAATGAAAGGTAACAAAAAATGAAAGAGAAAAGAGAGAAGTGATGAAGCAATCAAAAGGGATATAATGACCCGACTAAAAATCAATTGAAAGAATACGAGAAAGGAAGAAAAATGAAAAAAATAAAGGTAAAGAGAGAGAGAGAAAAAAAGATTTTCGATTTATTTTTAATCTTTATGATTAACTTTTAAATTTCAAAATATTCAAATTCAAATCATTTAGCTTTATGTTTAAATCCTAATGGTTTAAATCTTATATTTGGCTGGTCACTATTCACAGCCGATCTGGATTTATCTAAAATCCTTGGAATTTAGATCTTATAAACTTCCATTTCAAACTTTACATTTTACAAAAAAGAATAAAATAAAAACCAAAAACGTTACTCTAGAATAATTGAGAATTGTTATTCTTTTTCGATCGTCACACCGTCATATCAACCGCCGATGAGGTAACACTACTGCGTAAATAACGGTATATGATCCCGTGTATACGATATAATATGTGACGTCATAATTCTACCAGCCATAAAAGCCCACGTGACTGCCCCAAGCCTACTCAATTAGTTACTAATAACCATGACAACGGGTAGTGTCGCTCTCCGCGAAAGCATGTCAATGATGATAATTCAATTCAAATTTTATGATAAAGGAAAAAACCCACGCCATCCGATACGGTATAGGGGGAATAGATTTTTGACAACTGATACCGAACAACATCTAAAGCTTGAGTAAAAATGAGAATATTAGATTTGTTTGCACTATTTCGTAATATGACGCTATATACTCGTTCAATTTTTCATCTATTTATAGGTGATAACGGTGCTATATTTATTGAAGTGAAATTTTGCACCAATGGATGCAGAGCAATGGGGGTCGGTGGTGTTGGTGTTTTTACGTACGTTGTCAAACAAACGAACAGAAGACTATAGCCTAAATTAGTAGCAAGTTGAATGCTTTCCTATATATCTAGTCATCCTTTAACTCTTCATCTGATCCTCTCTTTCTGTTTATTCTTCTCTTTCATCCTCTTCCCCATTCTCATCTGTCTCCTCCTTCGCTTCTTTGTTCTCATTTTTCTTCTTCCTCTCCTCCTCCTCCTCCTTTTTCTTCTTCTTCTTCTCTTCTTTTTCTTCTTCTTCTTCATCATCATCATCATCATCATCATCTTCTCTTTTCTTCTTCTTCTTCATCATCTTCTTCTTTCTTCTATTTTTTCATGGTAGTTTGCATGAAAACGGGAGTTAAGGCCTACACCTGAAAGTTATATAATAATTACAATTTGCAAATAGTGCCTACTTTGATTTGAAAAAAAGGAGAATCAAAGGAGTATAGCGCTAGCAATTCTGAAGTTAAAATATATACAATTACTCCAAAAAGGTGATAACTAATTATGTTTTGCAAAGTAAGGGCTATTTAATTTACTAAAAGGGATTTGGTGACAGTCGTAGAATATGTATAGTTTGCTAACCACCACATAATGAGGTGTATAAAGGATTGGACTAATAAAAATAATAACATTACAAAGAATTTAAAATTGCAATTTATTTTCTTATTTTCATCGTGTTTTGATATCAAACTATTATTAATTTGCTTACAAAACATGATTCAATGGACATTCGTTTATAAGCCTACCCATACCTTCCCGACCCCCCACAAATTTACTTGTTTCATTGGGATTTTCCCGATCTTTAGAAGTAAAAGTGTTCGAATGTTGGGGGTAGGAGAGCGGCCAATCAATAAGCCAAATGACCCCTTGGAACATATAATAATTCTACAATAGTCCTGATAATTGTGATGGTGAATAAAAATAATTTATAAGAATTGAAATTCATTACTTTAATAGAGGCATTGATGTGCTTTATTGGCAAAAAAAAATGAGAAAAGAAAAATTGCGGAAATAAAAAAACAAATCACTGAGCTCGAAACTTCGGGTTTATCATCTGTTAACTCCGGACACCCCCGTTTTATTAATGGACGAATCTGACCCATATGTTTTGCATTTTGTGTCGCTCGTCTTCATCTCTCCTCGATCTCAGCTGCGCAAAAATGGGTAACGCTCGTGGGTAAAACAGTCCTACTCTACAGGTGCATTTGGTGGAAAACAAATCTTGTTTGGAACAAATCAGGGATTGTTTCGGCTGATTCCAGTTTTGAGACTAATTATTGGATTTTATACGAGAAACTTGAGATCGGAGGAGATCCCCGGTCGTGAGGGGCCACAATGACGACCAAAGTGATATATTTCAGCGTCGGAGGAAGGGAGGAACAGGCCGAGTTTCGTTCAGATTTCCCAGCAGATGACGTTAAAGGTAGGAACGCGTGTGGTGGTGATGGTTGTTTACCGGTGTCCAAGCCGTAAGTCTCCCGTGGCAGGGCGATGGCTTATCGCTCGGAGGCGATGTACTACGTACGAGCTCTAATTCATGTATGAGGGCTGTGTAACTTTTTTGTTAGCGAAAATTTGACTTTTTTAACAGCAAAATTATTTTAAAATGTCCTATACTATAGATAGGCCTTTATGACTCATGTAGCCCTATCATTCACAAATTTATGCAAAATAATAGATAGATTGCAATCAATCAATATTTAGTTTGTGAACAATGTCAATGAATGGCATTTTTTTTTCTTGAAAAAATGAAATAGAACTTTGTATGATGTTTATACTGAAAGAAACCTCTTTTACTTTGTTTCATATTTTCCTTTCAGTAATTATTGTCAAAAGTAAAAAAAAAAAAAATTCCTCTGAATAGATGTTCATCACCTGCCTGCTGATCCAGATTTTTTTTGAAGGGGGTTCTAGCCTAATATCTAATTGTAAAAAAAATGACAAGCAATAAAACTTTTGAAAAGGTGACCACTCCCAAATGAAGCTTGAAGTCATTTTACGGGGTTGAAATTCTATTGAAATTCGGTATTTAAAAGCACCTTTCAACTTGTAAAAAGAAATTATATGTGCAGCTAAATCTCATTAGTGCATACTACTGTAGGCTCAAATACAGTAATTATTGCGTACTTTGACAGTACTTGGTATCCATTGCATTCGCTTGGCTCTTCATAGTATTGTACAGTGTAGTGGACAAATGTCAGTTTCCTAAATTGAAATATAGTTTCTTGTATGGTTTCTATTTCATAAGGGTGTTGCGCATGTTTTTGTTGTTGCTATGGTGATAAAATAATTAGAATATCCAATCTTTTATTGTTTTACTTTGGTCTAACAATGGAGGATTATGAAGACTGAAGGGGGGGGGGGGGGAGGTCCGCGGGGGCACTTCCATCGACGAGTGGATACCATGCGCGACCAAAAAACACAAAGAAAGGATCTTTTTTTCAAGATACATGTAGGGCACGTTACGTACATAACGTAATAAGGGTGTCAAAAAACTAAAATAATGAAAAAGAGTATCTATTTCGCTAGGAAAGCTATGTGTTTTACGGTCCAATTTGCAAGGGTATAACAGATTAAAATAATAAAGGATGTACTTTTTTGCACCAACACTACATGTTTAGGGTCCTGCGGGAGATGGGGTGGTACTACTTTCACGCTGATGTACGTTAACCGATTTGTCTGTATGCTTTTCTGGTATTGTAACTCAAATGTCCATACACATACTAGAAAAAATATTGCTGCTAATGCTAGGGCTGTTAAATTATCGCTGTATAGATCTACTTTTTCAGCGGGTCAAAGTAAGGGAATACTTAGGGTACCGTTTTGTTTTTGATACTTGTAAAGGGTAAGATTTCACACTCCAATATTTGTAAGGGGTGCATTTTCAGAACATGGAAAATACTTGTTTAAGGTGCTTTTCGAGACCCCATGGTCACGCATGGTATCCACTTGTCAATGGAAGTGCCCCCCCCCCAGGGGGGAGGGGACGGGTGTTCAAGAAGATGGAGATTGGGGTGTTTCAATATGCCTTTCTTGGCCTATATTATCCTGAAGAGTATGAATACATGTATTTTTTTAGGATATTGAATGGAAGATGACACAAAAATCGCAGAGGATGATGAAGAAGAAATTGATTGACTGACAACAAATCATCATTATTATCAATATCATTATAGCCTAATAATAATAATGATATTGATAATGAACATTTCATCTTGATGTACTATGTACATGTAGTTGTACCTGAGTTTAATGTATTTGTAAACTACAAGCATCAGTGATGATGATAAAGATGGAAATGATAATAACAATAATGAACATTGTTCTACTACTACTACTACTACTACTACTACTACTACCACTACCACTACCACTACCACTACCACTACCACTACTATACTACTACTACTACTACTACTACTACTACTACTACTACTACTACTACTACTACTACTACTACTACTACTACTACTACTACTACTACTACTACTACTACTACCACTACCACTACCACTACCACTACCACTACTACTACTACTACTACTACTACTTCTACTACTATTACTACTACTACTCCTACTGCTTGTACTGACAAATGTACTATTACTACTGCTACTGCTACTAGAATGTTATCTTTTACAACATGTAAAAACATACACAGGAATAAAAATCACCCCTTTTCTGGGGAATTATAATTTAACAACAATTTCTGACATTTGACTTCCATCACCAAGTGTAGCCAAAGTAGTTCAGTGGAACAATAAATGGTACTGATACTGAAGCATTTGGCCCAGTTACTTTCGTTGAAACGGAAAATTGGAGAGCTGTGTATGTGATTTATTTGTAAAGTAGTTTAATTGATTATGCCCTATGGCTGTGTTGGTAAATTGCCAATTCATCCACTGCCAACTCGTCCACTCACCACATGGTCTACCTTCATTTAGTCTATGAATGCCATTCCGTTCATCAACATTTTGTCTAACAAGCATTTGGTCCAATAACCATTTGGTCCAATCATCACTTTGTCAAACCACCAGTTGGTCTTTGACCATTTGGTGTTATAACCAGTTGGTCTAATACTCGTTTCATTTTAATTTATTCTGCCCAATTAACACTTAGTCTAATTAGACCAAATGGTACGGACTAAAAGGCTATTGGACCAACTGGTTATTAGACGAAATGGTGAGTCACGGATGAAATGGCAATTAGACCATTTGGTGAGTGGACGAACTGATGGTAGACCAAATGATAGTAGACGAGTTGGCAATTGGACGAATTGGCAATGGACCAAATGAAAATAAACCGCTATGTGAGCACCAGTTTACTTGTTATTCATGTAAAACTGACGAAAAGAACCATAAGAACAAACAGAGTTGTATCTGTATCCTCTCATAAATTTCATGGCTTTTAGTGCATCATGGAGGTGGCTATTCTATGTATTTTTAATCACATTCAATGGAATATCAAGTGAAGAATGGCCGGCATTTCGAGTCCTACAGAGTGTTGGATACTTCATCAATAATTCCTCACCCAGATAGCGATACTTTTCTCTTTGCGGTTGTTAATTGAAACCGATTTGTATTCCGAGATGAAATATTCATGCACATGTCTGTATTGGTCTATGATGGAACACATACATGTACAGCAGGGATGGAGCAATGGAAGATGAAAGAGGATGAGACGATGGGAAGCATTGTAGCAGCACGGCACGTTCGACTTGTGGAGAAAACACAAACACCTCAGAATACCACTCCCTCCCGATGATGATGACGACGTTGCTTCCTCCTGTACTGTCCTCACGTCGTAATTTTCTCATCAAAATGCGCGGGCCGGCCCTGGCTTGAGGATGCGCCGTGCTGGGGTGGACACTACACAGAGCTATCACATGACATTTCTGATATTGATTCGATCAGTCAAGGAGGTCTAGTATGGGAGCCCACGGAAATGAAGAAAAGCTTCGCAATTCAAAGATTCTTCTCTTTTGCCCTTTCTCCGAGGACTCTTGATGGAGATGAAGGTGTTGAGAGTGCTGGAGATAGATGGGGGAGATAGACGATCTTTAAAATGGAATTGGGAAGGAGAACAGATTGGGAGATAAGAAGATAGAGGGAGAGAGAGAAAGAGAGAGAGAGAGAGAGAAGGAAAGATAAAGAGGGAGATGGAAAGAGAAGGGAAAGAGAGAGGACAAGAAAAATATAAACAGAGATTGTAAAAAGGTACTTAAAGTCATCATACACTGCAAAAACGCCGGTGTTAATTTAACACCAGCTTGGTATCTATATCGGTCCACACTAGAGAGGTGTTGAAACATTGGCATTTAAGCAACACCAATTAGTGTTAAACCAATATCGGTTTGATTATTACCTCGTGTTGTTTCAACGCTTCTCTGGTGTGGACCGATATAGATACATGTACCAGGCTGGTGTTAAATCAACACTGGTGTTTTTGCAGTGTAGGCTATATATAGCTAATTTTCTTTATTTTTCCTGAATGAATCTCATCACAGAAAATGCTTGATAAGAGGAGTGAAGGAAAGAAAGAGTTTGTGTTTGTTGATTTTATTTTGTTCAATCTTAAAGCAAACATACTGAACGCTATTTTTTAAAATTCCAAGTCTATTTTCTATTTTTCTCCCATTTGTAAAGTCTTGTTGCTGCTTACAAGTGCTCAAAACCCCAAACCCAAAACCAAAATTATGAATTATGAATTATCAAATCACAAAATTATTAGTAATGCTGATTAGTGAAAAATAATTGTGAAAAAAAGATTCCTGAGAAAAAGAATAGGATTGTCTGCTGTATATGAATACCTTTCTAAATTATTATGAAGCAATGTCTGTGGCAAGAATTGTCTTTCCTTGCAATAGCAAGCTATCTAAAGCTTGGATTCCGGATATGAAAGTGGCAACAAGAAATCAATAGGTGGTTTCAGACCGCCTCGAAGTTCGTCAGTTCCAGGTATTCTCTGATCGGGAAATTTACCCCGATCAGAAAATACCAGGTATTTTGGTAATGTGAAAGCAAACTACGCGTAATTTCCCCGAAAGAAAATACCCGCTAAATAGTAGGTACTTGGCGAAATTACGAGAACTTTCGCGGGGATTTTTCCAAGGTCGCAGGTATTTTGGCAATGTTAGCCCAGCGTGTTGTTGGGCGCGGGCGCCGTGGGTGGCTGCTGGGCTAGTGGTTTTGAATCTCGCGCCTTGCCTGCTTATTAGACCATACTGCGCATGCTCCTAACTTCAGGAATTTATCCCGAAGGGTATGTTTCGGGGCGGTGTGAATGCAGGAATAATTAATGGGTATTTTTTAGCCTAAAAATGTTCTCGTAATTTAACGGCGATTCTTGTGATCGAGGCGGTTTGAAACCGCCTAGTGGTGAGTTCGTACATGTTTGGACAAAATCTCTTGTTGCGCCAATTCATTAATCATTTCTTATCCCTGTGGCATTTTTTACGCAATGGATGATATTGTCTCTTCGTGATTATCTGGGTGTTGAAATTGTTTTTACGGTACACAAATATGGAGTAGTGTGTGCGCAGCGCTTTGAAACCGACATGAAAAAAAGGCATTTATCAAATGACTATTGGATGGGTTTAGATAATGTATGTAGAGCATCTCCCATTTTGCTCATCACTGTATAAAAATGTTGTCCCGAGATGTCCTATCGACCAGTTTAATACATATACATGCAGATATTGGTAGATAGGCCTACGGGCTTTTCCCAATCACTGCGGTTCACATGGTCACACCTACAGTAGGGCCTACCTGTTTTTGACTGGCCTGTGCTGTAACATCCATGTCTGGAGGCGTTGAAGAGTGACGTCTGATGGTCGCGTGACGCAAATTGATTTGATCAAATTGTGAAATATTGAACAGATCAGCTTACATCTTTTGTATCATCGACAGATGTCAGTGGTGTACGTGTGTGGGTTTTGTTTCACGTTGGTGCCATGTACATGTGCATGTAGGAGGGGGTTGCTTTTTATGCGATATTTTTAATTAGTGGATGCATTCGTAATGTCATTACAGCTTCAGACAATGCAAACACGTACAGCCTGTGTCGTACACAAGTCGTTCAATTACATGGGTGGGTATGAGTGACAGACCAGCTCTGTATTGTAATAAGCTAATATTAGATTTGCCAAGCGCTATCTATCCTATTTCTTTTTGTATGTCTGTGAATATTATAATCAGACTTCTACTATAGTATACATGTCCATGGATGGTTAAAATATTGTTGTTAATGTTGTTGATTGGTTTTTATCAATGGTGCTCCCATTCAATAAACCATATATGCGCCAATCAAAATTATCTTATCATTTCACTATAATGTTTGTATTTTTATTATGTTCAGTCGATCAGGCCTTATACATGTATTTTAGCAGATTTTAGACATTTAACAATTTTTTTTACTGTAATAACGTCAGTCATCCCGGCTTTAAATCAGTTTAGTCCCTGATTACGGGAATGGCGGAATTCAACTCACACTCACAGAGATCACTCTCACCCCTTTCCTCCACTTTTACTCTATTCGGTGCATCCTCCTCCCTCAAACCAACCCTTCTACTCTCCTCCACCACTTGCTTCTTCCATGTCTTCTTTGGTCACCCCCTTCCCCTTTGACCACCCTCCTTCCTCAGCCCAACCCTTGTACCCTCCACTTAATTCTTCCATGTCTTCTTTGGTTGCCCCCTTCCCCTTTGACTATCCTCCTCCCTCAACCCAACCCTCCCACTCTCCTCTACCACTTGCTTCTTCCATGTCTTCTTCGGTCGCCCCCTCCCCCTTTGACCATCCTCCTCCCTCAAACCAACCCTCCTCCACCACTTGCTTTTCCATGTCTTTTTTATAAAAATAATAAACCATGGATAAACACAGCATTTATAATGCACAATCTATCTGTCAAACTATTCTGAGGCAGATGATTTCATTTGAATGTATAGATTTTGATTCATCAATTTCTAATGACACATCATACTGTATAATATGTCTATAAACCAGTAATATCGTGCCATTTTACTGATGCCACCGACAAATCTTCAATTGTACATTTCTAATAAAAAGTAACGTATGTATGCTTCCTGTATGCATGTTCTAAAGAAGAGAGAGAGAGAGAGCATGGCTGTATGCAGTGGGGGGGGGGGGGGCAAGGGAGGGCAGTTGCCCCCATTAAAAAAACCCACGTGTCAAGCTCATTCGATTTGCTATTTGGCTTTCAAGTTTCTCCCTCCCCCCCTGGAAACAAATTCTGAACAGTATGGCTATGTGAGAAAGAGAGTACATGAAGATATCAATTAATAACACTGTCATCAAGCCTACTTTAATTTGCTTTTGTTTCACAATATTTCATATCCTGGTTGATTATTGATATGAAACCGAATATAAGAAAAGGGATTTTACACATACCGTAGGTCTACACGTAAAGTGTCTTCAAGTTTCATATAAATGAGGAAAATGTAATAATATCTTGTGTACTATAACCACCAGTATTAACGCTGCAAGTGCAAAGCCCGATGGGGTATGGATCCCGAGGGGAAATGGGACGGGGTGGGGGGGGGGGGGTCGGACATACATACACTAGTGTCAACTTCATCAAATAGCAAAATAGAATTAATTTTTTTAAACCACCATCCTGGAACATTTGCATTTTGTTTACAGATTTTATGATTTATTTTCCCTTGCGGTATGATAAGTGGGAAAGTAAGAACGATACTTTAGAGACTCTGGCCACTTTTCCACCATCAAATTGTTGAAAAACTTTGGAATGAACTAAATAGCTTGATATGCGGGGGAAGGGGGGGGGGGCACTGTCATTAGAAGGAGGATACCAGCATGCTCATACATTGTACATGGACTTTCAAAATGGACCCTCAACAAGTAATTCTCTTTTCTTCTCAGAGCCCCCAAAGGTTTATGACCCCCCCAAAAAAAAAAACAAAGGGAGAAAAGGAAAGAAAGGAAATAATGAAATGTTTATATCATTTTCTGAATATTATGTCAAAATATTAAAAAATTAGGTTTCCTGTATTAAAAACTAAAAAGG
This sequence comes from Lytechinus pictus, assembly GCF_037042905.1. Classification (NCBI taxonomy): domain Eukaryota; kingdom Metazoa; phylum Echinodermata; class Echinoidea; order Temnopleuroida; family Toxopneustidae; genus Lytechinus; species Lytechinus pictus. The sequence continues at coordinate 19,253,874 of NC_087258.1, forward strand.
TATAAAATTTTGCTCAGTCTCTTTGCTCGCTCGCATCCTTTTAGAACTTTTGCTCCGTCCACCATATCTGACCCCCTCAAAATGTTTGGTTTAATACGCCACTGTCTCATAGCACTATTTGCCATTGAATACAATATGCAAGCTCACATTCTACCCTTGGCATGACCCTGATATGAAGTAAAAAATGCTGGTTAATCTAAACATGGGTAACTCAGCATGGAAAGGGAAATTTACCAATACCATACACACATGTACAGCATAGTCTGCCGGCACAGACCCTGATTGAAATTTTGATCTGCAAGTGGGTCTCCACACAAAGACTACTACATGTAGCACATGAGACGTTCCAATTCCTGAGCGAGATGGCCTTCAGTACACAGCGAGGCATTATAGGCTGCACATTCAGACCCCGAACTCAAGTGAAGGGTTTGCACACCGGACGATATACAGCAGGTTTATAATCTAAAGAAAATTGATCAGAACTTGTCGAACCTGTGGTAATTGGACCAAACAAATACCAATCGATGTTTAATAAAACACAGTATAGCAACACCTTTAGTGTGTACCCTCTGTGCATGAAATGTACCCTTGGTGTCGCGCTCACATTGCGCTCACCGCAAAATAAATATTTGGATGCGAGCCAAGGGGTGAAGATATTTTTCAGTGAGTACACCTTTATGTTCCATGACACCCCCTGCTTTACCCCCCAGTAAGGGTTATAAGGGTGCTACAAACTTTATTATTAATATACAATACATGCTAATTCCTTTTAGATGTTGATATATTTGTACTACCAATCAGAAGATCCTCTGAAGTGAAAAAGGGATGATTTTCTGCTTCGATGGAGGGTGCCGGTTGTAAAGGTCTGCGTTGGTTTGTTATTAAAATGATTTATATAACAGCTCTGAAAGGGAATTGGGCCTCCTTCGTGGAAACTGGATAAAAGCATCTTTTCCTTTTGTTTATTTAATTTTGAAATGATCTTTCAAATTTGAATTCCTAATGATGGATTTTCTGTTTGATGCCCATGTTCTACATGTAGTTGACAATGGTGGGGGCCCGTAATACATAGCTTAGCACGGATCGTAGAACATTTTATTATTATTATTTTTTTTTACAATTTATTGCATTGATAACAATGTACAATTAATTATGAAAATCAAGCGTACAGTAAACCTTTCTGTTATGGGAGTGGGACCCTGGTGAACATCTATTTCAATATGGAATTGGAAATATGTCCTACCATAGGTACATTTCACTGAGTGATAAATGTTTGCGACCCTCCCTTTTTTAAATTCAATTGATTTCTCACTACCTTCCTAAAACTAGTTTACTGGAAACTAGTTGAACGTGTAGTGAGAACGGTTGAAGCAACCTTGGAAGCGATCTTCCAAACCGGTTCAGAAATCCACCTTGCCATGTAGTTTTCAAGATCGCTTTGCCTTGTTAAACTGGTTTTAGCATTTTTATAAGTGAGGACACAACCGTTCTTCGGGAAGTGATCTTCGCACATTTTGGGCGCACTACCCCACACGACGGGTGTAGAATGCCTACGCTGCGGTATCGAGTTTCGAGCGAAACGTGTCACCCCACTGAGAGCGTTTTCGTAGCAACAAGATTGCTTTACGTGAAGTGATTTTGAAAACCATTTTCATGTGATCAAGTGGGATGCTAGCAAAGCGATGTTCCCAACTGATTTCCTACGGTTTCCAGTAGTTTTAGAAAGCGTAAATGAGAACGGCCTCGTAGAAACCAAAGATTTTTTCGTGTGCAGGAACCCAAGTGAGCGTGCCGAAGAAATACGTGTCACAGGGAAATCACTTTTCCAATATTCACATTCAGATGTATACACAAACACTCGCATCATGCCATGGTGATGCTTAATTCTCCAGGTAGATCTGATTGGTGTCATGTTACCATGGCGACGCCCCAATTACCCATTCAACTTCAAATGGGTTATGCTTGAAGTTATAGAATCATGACAGCAACAATCACGATCAAAAGTGAAATGTGATCTGAGAGTAGTGTGAAATGTAAAGCCTATTTCCCGTATTGATAGAAAAAATAATATCGTATTGAAACTGGGGCCCAATTTTAGAAAGAGTTGCAATACATTCAGATATTCCACTGACGCTGAGAGGGATCTAAAATTTACATTTTTAACTGCGTAAATTAAGATACACCACAATTTGAATGTGTTGCACAACTCTGCAAGACTGGGCCCTTAAGTTTCAGTTTGTCTGCCTTGAAATAATGTAAAGTCTGTGTGTGAGATCATCTGACATGCAGAATAAAAAATGTTGCCATAGTCTGACTAATACTTTTTATACAACTGGTGTGCAGTGTACACTCGGGAAATTTGATGCCTGCCTTCATCTCACTGTGCACAAAACGCACTGCGATTCGCTCAATGCCCGCGAGAAACTGTCGTTTATTTTGTACCAAAATGAGAATAGATTTTGGCATTTGATGCTGTTTCTGTATTTGTTTATATTTCTCCTGTTTGCTTTTGAAAATTCGGCATAAATGCATATTATTGGAAGGCGGATGTAGATTCATGAGCACAGTGCATTTAAAGTTATTGAATTTTAAAGTTTATCAATATTTTGTGAAAACAGTTATATGCACATTGTCATGAATATTCATTAGGTGAGCTGATGATGTCACATCTTCACTTTCCTTAATATATGTTATTACATGAAATCACAAATTTTTCATTTTTTCTTACATGTGTAAACTGTGTGTCTCCATTATGATGAAATAAGTTGCGGCAATAAATAGCTAATGCACTTAATCAGTTCTCAATCCAATTGTTTCAGTTCTCGGTAGAAAAAATTTAAATAAACCTAATTTCATATTGTAAAATACAAAAGAAAAAGTGGGGATATGACAACATCATCCCACATAATGAATATTCATAAAGACATGCCTAGCACTGTTTCACCGGAATAATGCAAATCTATAAAATTAAATCACTGTGTTATTTGTTATCGGAATTTTGTCAAATTTTCAGTATTTTGCTCTGTGAATTTACTCTATATATTGAGATATAAATATCTCCAGCCTGGACCATCCCTTTAAAATTGCATCTTGGCATGAGAGAGATAGACATAAATCATTATATATAAAGTTGAGGTCAAAAGTTTACACACACCCATGGAATTCAGTGAAATTTGTTTGCTTGCCAAACATTGCAAAATTTACTATATCTTCAGAAATATAAATACTACCATATCAAATAAAAGAGCGATGCGTATAAAGCTCTTTCACATGATTGGGATGAAGAGTTGGGATTGAAGTATATTTCAGGTGGAATTTTCTTTGAAAAAAAAAATTTGTGCCAAATGTATTCTATTGTTTGTTATTATATTTTCAAACATCGTTTCACAGAAATACATAAATGTCAAACCTACTTGTATGATTTATATCATATTTTCTATCATGATATGTCTTCAGTGAACAAAAAAGTGTAATCTGAAATGTTTGTGTTGAGAAGTAACTAGCACAAATATGAAATGTTTTGTCAAGTTTTTATTTTTGATTTGTCTAAGATATGAAGAGTTTTGGGGAAAAAATGACACCTAAATATTTTTCAACTCCTGATGACAAAGTAATGTGATGAAGGGGCATGACATACTCATTTGTTTGATATCAGATTCATTATGATAGCACATATATTTTATAAGATTAATTTAATGATGTTTGGCAGGTGTCAACTTTTCTTTGAATTTCCTGGGTGTATGTAAACTTATGGCCTCAACTGTATGTACAGTTGCAGTGTTCTATGAACAATACATCATCATCATGACCATCATCACCGCCATGATCATCATAATCATTGTCATCATCCTCATCATTATCATCCTCCTCATCATCATTTTATCATAACCACCATCATCATCACCATCATCATCATTGGTGAAACTCCTTGAAGCCAGTCTTCTACCTCTTTTTGATGAATGGCCAAGAGGAGGCTAAGCAGGAGAGAAACTTTTGCTTGTTCTACCCCAAGGAAAGACCTGGAATGTTTATACTACCTTGCTCCAGTTGTCTAGTCTGTAGGCACAGACCCTTGGTTTTTCTCAATCTGCTTCATGCAAAATGCAGAGTCTGGAGTAGTGAGACTACATGTAGATTCACTATATATATTATGGCTGGCTCTACTTAATTGAAACAGACAGGGAGTTTGGCATTTAGTCTTCACTCTAGACATGGGATAATTGATTAAAATGTCAAATATGAGTCTGTGCTTGCAGACTACCAGTTGTCAGCCCTTTCACACTAGCTTGCTTCGATGTTCAAGTAAAGTATGGTAAAACATGAATGTCCATGGTATGAGGCCTATGAGCTAGGTTGGGATGTAGAAGGGCTAAACGTGGTGCGTCGTGGTCTAGTGGTTCTGACTCTCGCCTTTGAAACAGAGGGTCGTGGGTTCGAATCAAAACCATGGCATATTTTCCTTCAGCAAGAAATTTATCCCCACTGTGCTGCACTTGACCCAGGTGAGGTGAATGGGTTCCCGGCAGGAGTAATTCCTTGCACGCACTGAGCGCCGGTGATGGTAGCTCGAGCTAAAGCCGGGGTAATGATAGCAGCGCTTTGTATCCTCTGGCAAAAAGCGCTTTATAAATCCAGGTAATTATTATTAAATGACAAAAGGTGGTGGCATAGGAATATATGAAGAAGGGGCGGGGGTTGAGAGTACATGTAGGTCTGTGGCAAATGGTTGATTTTGAGGGTCAAGTTTAACTTGTACATTGTGCATATGGGGTTGTTTGAGGCATGGAGATGTTTATGGTGTGTGTGTGTGTGGGGGGGGGGTCATGTTAAAATATGTGGAGGTATGTGGGTTTTTGAATGTGAGTATGGAACATCCTATGGGGCAGCAAGCACAGAACTAACCAATTTTAATACCATGTATAGAGTGGAGACTAGACTCCAAACTCTAGAAGAGATTAGTCTGCTGTGCAAACCCTTCACTCGAGTTAAGGGTCTGAATGTGCAGCCTACTCATGCCTTGTGTACTGAAGGCCCTCTCTCAACAGGAAGTTTTGTACGGGCTAGTCTTTGCGTGGAGACACACTTGCTGTTCAAAGTTTCAATCAGGGTCTGTGCCTGCAGACTAGGAAGAGATAGCCAAAGCATATACATGTAGTGCATCTAGTCTCACTACTTCAGACTCTGTATTACGCACTCTACAAATTCTCTTTGCCTGCAGATTATGGGTGGTATAAATATTAGGCCTACATGAAGAAGTATTGAGTGGTACATCACACACACACTTTCCATTATCGTTGTGAAACTTTTCAAACTATTTCTGTAATGCAAAAAATTGATGGGAAAACTGGAAGATGTGGAGTCGAAACTGAAACGCAATCGAAGCCCAAGAATTTGAGGAAGCTGGTTTTTGAGAGGATGGTGTAGGTAATCGAAGAGCACTAAGTATTCTTGGGTTTGATAAGATGGTGACTTGACTTGAATTGGAAGACATGGGACTATGGGAGAATTGCATGAAACAAAATGTCAACGATTGTTACTGACAATTTTCATAAGCTACTGAAATCCTTGTGTCTGGTTGGCTGAGATGAAAATCAGTGAAAAGATGCTTTATGAAACACGCCCCAGGATGGTTTAAGCGATTTTGAACGATGGGGGGGGGGGAACCGTGTACAAAAACGTAAAAATGACCATATGCTTGTGATATTTTGCATGGTCAGCCGCCCCCCCCCCCCACTTTGAAAACTGTTCCGCGGCCCCTGCTGTATAGGGTCAGGGTAAGGGTAAATAGGAGTAGTTCTCAGAGCAGGGTGAAATGTACATTTAAAGCTTGGTGTTTGAATAAAGTGATTTTGATAATTTTGCCAGAGCTTGACTTTTGAACTTGGTAGTTTCTGGGAAGTGGTGATGGAGACTGGAAGTGCTGGTAGCTCAGCACTGTAGCGGTAGTCTGCAGGTGCAGACCTTGTTTGAAACTTTGATTAACAAGTGGGTCTTTACATGAGACTAGCAGAAAACTTGCTGTTTTATAAAGTCCTGAATGGGCGTGGGGGGGGGGGGGTCCTGAAGGATTTGCCCAGCAGACTACTTTCAAGGATTGTACAATGTACATGTACCTTACTGTCATAGCAAGGCTACTTAGCATACATGTACATGTACATGTATGTCTACAATGTACAGACACGTACATTTTTTGGAAGAAATTCAAAAGCAAGGGAGGGAAGCGACCAAGCTTCTGATGGGGGCACTTTTGCATCTTCGAAAGTGAAATTAGAGAATTTCATGCACATGTTTGGTGAATTTCATAAAAATGTTCAGTACAAAAATGTAGGTTTTCAAAATTTCTAGGGGGCAACTGCCCCCCCGCTGCGTACGGCCATGAATATAAAATCAACTTTGCACTTTTTCCACCAACACCTTGCCAGTTTTATCACGTTTTATTCAAATGTATCATTTTGACAATGCGAATTGGCAAGTTGGTGTGAACCCAACTTCGCACTCTTTAGCAAATAGCATTGAATATCGTCTGGTCCCCCAAGGTTCTAATGATCTGTGCCAGCAGAGTTAAAGTTCATCTCAATCAGGTTCCATTCATGAGCAGGGAATTGCCATTATTGCTTTTGCTTACCCCACCCCACTCTCGCCCCTTGCAAGTCACATGATAGTGAATTAAAGGGGGAGTTCACCCTAACAAAAAGTTTAATGTAAAAATAGCAGAAAATAAAATTAATAAAAAAAGAATGCCGAAGGTTTTAGGAAAATTAATCAAAGAATAAAAAAGTTATAAGAATTTTAATCAGTTGATTTGTGACGTCATATGCAAGCAGCTTTCCTACATATCTCATGGTTATTGTACCTTCAGTATATCAATACACAAATGATTTTGCACCTGCTCCCAAAAATCAAGTAAAAAATAAGTCATCACGAACCATTAAAAAAAAAAAAAAAATCAAATTGTGCATTTTATATTACATAACATATGGGGCACCTGCGCGTTTATGACGTCGCAAATCACAAACTTGAAATTCTTATAACTTTCTTGATCTTTAATGGATTTTCCTCAAACCTTCACCACTATTTATTGTTATTTTCTGCTATTTTTGCAACAAAGTTTTCATCAGGGTGAACTTCCCCTTAAACCTAAACCCACTGGGTGATTTTAAAAGGTGTTGGTGTTTAGGATGGTGGTGTTGACTTTGGTTCTGAGAAGGTGCTGTCTGCCGAACCTAGCTCAAACACAGGATTTGTTATCTGGAGGTGTTGTGGATGAGTTGATAAGTCTCCAGACTATGAACCTTGAGGTCCATGGTTCAAGTCCCACCGCATTTTAGGAGAAACCCAGATTTGGAGATCAAAGAATACAATTTTTCACATTACGGTGGCTGTACGGCCACCGTAATGTGACTGCGGTATTACTGTTAGTAGAAAACAGAAATCTGCACGAAGTTAATTGAAGTTGCTCTGCTAAAATGGATCATTTTGAAGTAGGTGTATATGTTTGTTTAGTGATTTGATACAGGGATCCATTTCTCAAAAGTTTCATGCATTTATTCAGGGAATGTCCATTGTTTTGTCTACACCACTTTAGAACAAGTGATGCATATCAGATTTATTGTTCCCCCATCTCAAAGTTGTCAAAAACTAATCCCTCTCAGACATTGTCAAGGTCTTGAAAACCCATTCTCCAAGCCCAACACATCTATCCAGAAAATTCTATGCAGTCCCATCTATTGAAATTTGTGTTATGTTACCCAGAATGTGAGGGACCCTTGGTAAACCTATCAGCCAGGCTGTGCGTGCCTGTATGTTCCCCAGCAGGTAATTCTTGATACTGTGATGATGGATGAAGGATTATCCGGAGATGCCTTCTGGATGGTGAAGGGCTTGAGGATAGACCTTGGCCTTGTCTTCTATATTCTAGAAGGCATATTCAGACCGACTTGATCACCAAAGTCCTTGTTGAATTAATACTAGAACTTGTTTAAACCTTAGAATACCTGATAACTGTTCTACACATTCACACCGACCTGAAGCATATCCTTTCGGGGGTAAGTTCTCAAAGTTACAAGCATGGCCAGTATGGTCTGATTGGCACCCAAGGTGCAAGCAGTCCACAATGCCTGCACCCAACTACTTGCTGGATTGAAAAACTTCTCATCATAATAGCTTTCACACTGAGAATACATGCAACACTGGAAAATCCCTGCGGGTTTTCATTATTTTGACAAGTACCTTCTAATTCAGCAGGTATTTTCTTTCAGGGATATTTTGGGTATTTTTGCTTTCACATTGGCAAAAAAATACCTAGTATTTTTCTGATTGTGGTAGACCAGCAAATTTCACAATCAGAGAATATCTGGTATTTAAAAAAACTTTTAGTCGGTGTGAAAATGTCTAGTCTTTGTGGATGGGATGGTGGGGGGAGGGGAGGTTGTGTCTGGTAAACGGACCCCATGAGGTCATGATCCATGACTGGTGGAACCTACTCTTGATCCTCTTTAACCACATCTTTGACAGTATAATGTGTCTAGAATGTGTGCACATGAGACAGGGTTCAACTGCTTTTTTTTTTTTTTTTTTTTTTTTTATCATGGAAATTAAGAATGACAGAATTCGTGGATTCGTCAAATTTACCAGCTTTGAAAAAAGTCCAGTCCAATCCGATCTAGGGATTTGTAGAGTGCCAATATTGAGTTTCCTAATCAAGGATTCTCGACTGAAAACCCACCAATCTTGAATATTTATGTGTTCATGATTCAAATATTCTAAGAAAGATGGAAAATAATTTAGTGTTAGACAATGTGCAAAAAGAGTTGTCTTCAGTGGAGTTCTGAAGGTGGGTAGCTGATCACAAGAACGTAAGACTTGGGAAAGATTCTTACACAACCCAGTCAATATAGGATGGTCAATGTAAAAAACATCAATGTAGCTTTGTCCTGTGTATTATAAGAGAAAGTCTTGTAGAGTTTTATTCATTAAACCCAACTGCATGTTCATTTACATGTACATGTAGTTCCATCATGCAGTTCCATTGAAATATTAATTCAAACAGTCCTTGAGAAAACCTCAAAGTGAAAAACAGTTCTACATATAGAAGAATAATTGAATTTATAGTCTGAGAAAATAACAATAATTCTCAAAGATTCTGAAGCCATAGGCATAGTCCTATAGAAGATTGAATCACAGTCATAAGGATGATTTGACAACAGTCCTACAGAACATGTGTTGCAGGCTAATACAGAAGAGTGAACCCATCGAAGAGAAGATTGAACTGAAGTCTTATATGGAAGATTCAGCCACAGTCTCAGAGAAGATACAACTGGTGTACAACTTCTTTTAAGTTAAACACGGTCCTAATGATGATTCAAGCACAGTCCCACTGAAGATTCAACCGGTGTCCTACTTCTCTAACCAAAATCATACAGAAGATCTGAACACAGTCCTTCCATGGAGCTATTAACACAGCTCCATGGTCCTACTAACGATTCATACACAGCATCACAGAAGATTCGGCCACTCCTTCTAAAGATCGAACCTCAGTGTTGCAGAAGCTTACATCACAGTCATACAAGAGAATGGACCATCGTCCTACTGAAATTTGTACTAAAGTCTTCCGGAAGATTTAACCATATAGTCTTCCATAAGATTGAACCACAGTCTTACATACATAAAATTGGACTACAGTCTCGCAGAAGATTCAACCACAGTCATACTGGTGATTGAAACACAGTTTTACAGAAAGTTAAACCATACTCCTGCAGAATATTCAATCAAAATCTTGCAGAAGATTCGACCACAGTCCTACTGAAAATTAAGCCACAGTGCTACAGAATTTTGAATGACAGTCCTCAAAAAGTAAACTGCAGTTATCCAGAAGATGGGCGACATTATATTCCAGTAGCATATTCCTAATTTTGACCCATACAATGAATATTCAACCATGGTCCTACTTAGCTTATCTAACCACAGTCCTACTGTAGATTCAACCACAGTCCTGTCAAGATTCAACCAAAATCATATGGAGATTGATCTACTGAAGATTGTAACATAGTTCTGAAGAAGATTTGAGCACAGTCTTACAGTGTATATAATATTTAACCACAGTCCTACTGAAATTTTTACCTTGGTGCTGCAGAATTTTGAATGACAGGCCTCAAAATATGGAGATTGATCTACTGAAGATTGTAACATAGTCCTGAAGAAAATTTGAGCACAGTCTTACAGTGTATGCAATATTTAACCACAGTCCTACTGAAATTTTACCTTGGTGCTGCATAATTTTGAATGACAGGCCTCAAAATATTGAACCACAGTTATTCAGAAGATTGGTTCACGATCCTGCAGCAGATTGACCCAAAATCACTCTGAAGATTCAGCCACAGTCCTTCAGAAGATTGGAAACACAGTCATACTGGTGATTGAAACACAGTCTTACAGAAGATGAAGCCACAGTTTTGCAGAAGATTTAACTGCAGCCTTTCAGAAGATTCAACCACAGGGCAATTCCATAAAATATGTACATCCAACCCCCTTTATACCTGTGTATTATTTCAAGCATCGCGATTGGCCAATACGCATCACATGACATCCAACTTTTTTGGTGCATTGCACGGCAGTGCAAAAAGTGTGCAACGAAAATTGACATTGCACGCTCAAGCAGAACAGTGCGGAAGAAGTCCCGGGAGAAGTCCAACAAAAGTGTACTGTAACTTTTTAAGAATTCGTTTCTGTGTTGCTATTTTATAAAACAAATAATGCACTTGCTCTGTCGTGTGTAAAAGTAAATGCAGAGAAAGCTCGGTTTCTTCAGATGGTGCACACTGGGCACTCGCCGCAAGCGGCTCGTGCACAGTGCGGCACCTATCTAAAGAAACCTCGCGTGCTCTGCATTTCCACTAACGTACTCGGCTGCATGCATTATTTGTATAATATATGGGGTCTTCAGGAAACATTTTGTCTCTGATTTCTGGTTCTTATGACAGTCTATAATGTTCTCAAATGACCATGACTTGGTCAGTTTATGAAGTGAGGTAAGATTTGAGAAAAAATGGAAGGTTGGACATACAAAAAGGTTGATCATTTTATGGAATTGCCCCACAGTCTTTCAGAATATTCGGCCAGTTTTTCTGAAAGTTTAATCACAGTCTTGCTGTAGATTCAACGACGGTCTTATAACAAATTGAACCACACTTGTAACAGGAGATAGAAGATTTACAAACATGGTCTTCTGTAAAATCGAATGGCAGTCCTGTAAAAAAGTAAACCTTATTGAGCAGACTCAAGGACAAAAGTCATAATGGAGTGTCTCCAAAATGCTATATATGTGCAGTCCCACACAGCGATCAGCCAAAGTAACATCCATGTATACTACAGAAAAAATGAGATAAATCCACCCAAATGATTCATATTGGAAAATACAAGTGTTCTGAGTGCATTCATATTTCTGAAGATCTGTCCATCCTAACAAAATTCAACATTAAAATGGCACTAGTACATCTGATATGAGTTTGAACAGATTTCTGCTCTATTTCTGGCATCACTTCCATTAGTCTGCTGTGCAAACCCTTCACTCGATTAAAGGGTCTGAATTGCAGCCTACTCATGCCTTGTGTACTGAAGGCCCTCTCGCTCACAGCAAGTTTCGTATGTGCTAGTCTTTGCGTGGAGACACACTTGTTGATCAAAGTTTCAATCAGGGTCTGTGCCTGCAGACTACACTTCCTCGGCTTCCTGTTTATTACTGAAAGTTTAGAAAAAGAAGATTTTTAAACTCTCAATATATAGGCCTAATTATGACCCAAGGTCACTGCCTATACTGCGTTTCAATGAACTTAGATTAAAAAAATATATCATGAGCTTTTCCCCTGACATACAAGAATTGTTACCCTTCATATCTCCAAAGTTGTCCACATGTTTTTGAGCACTCTTGCAGCTATTGGTTGTTATGTATATATACAATACACTTGATGTGCTCAATAGTACAGAGATACTGAAAATGAAACAAGTTTGGGATAAAATAACAAAATAAGGTTATCACGAGACCACATGTAGATGTGGCACAATATCAGGAATGATGTAACCATTAATTTCAGTATATTGCCATTATTAACTATTAAGAATGTCAACGTACAGGTTGTAAGTATATCTGTTATTTTTCTCTGGCCTGAAAGAAACTTGTGTGTTTTATTAGAGATTACTAAGCGTTAGCTGCTGGGCGATGAGGTAATTTTTATCCACTCTACATGGCGTTTGCATGAATCTAGAAGAATCGGATTGCTCTGCGAAGAAAAGCGGATTACCTTCCGTCGCTGGTGGGATGGCAAGCATCGTCATAAATGCCATGAATAAGATGCCTAAAGCCTTTCAATACTCTAGAATGTTTTACTGAGTATAGAAGACTTTTATTTGGCAAGCTTATATATTTAATATGTGTACATGTACATATCTGCTATATAAATTGATTACCAAGAATAAAATGTGTTTCATTTCAGTGAAAAATTTTCATCGCGAAGTAGTATGTCAAGTTAGGTTGGCATATCTCTACTTTCCCTCTTTTTATTTTTCAAGTGAAATCTACAGTATGGTCTATGTTTACTGTATTTGTTGCTATTTTAATCAATATCTGATCATATTTAGCATATATGGATTCGTGAGCTTGGTTTTCTGCAAGTCCATTATTATGAATTGTATGGTTTCCCCATTAATTTTTGATTAATTATCTATTAATATGTATATTTCTTTGTGTGTGACTATTTCTGGATGTTTTTCTTTTTTGCTATGCAGAATTGCAGATAATTAAATTTTTCTTTTGTGAATTATGATATTACTGATAATAATATATCGCGATGCATCTAATACTATTAGGCGCAGTGGTGTTGTTAATCCTACTGAAATTTGAATGGTCTGAAACAGAATAAAAGCAGCTTTGACAGCACCATAAATATGAGATCTCATAAAAAGATTGCAAAAATGTAGATACAAATAAACAATGATCTTAATCTAATGAAACTTAATCCACCCACATAACATTCTGTTCATAAATTAAGTATATCTTTAATTATAAGTAAATTATGATATATGTTTAGCAACATCTGTCTGAGGATATGCTCTGATAGATTTGATATTTCATTGTAATAAACTCCTGACAAAGATGTACATGTAGGACGTCAACAATTTAAGATGGATTAATGATTTGTAGATATACCTGCATATATTTCAAAGCATTAAAGAAGATTCTCTTTATTTTGTCCATTGATTCAACATAGGCCCACTCTACTATCCCTTATTGTGGTATCTAGCTTTTTTTCAGTCTTTTCATTTCCCTCAATTGGATTGGTGAGGTGTATCCCATTACGCTAATTCAAATCTTGTTCCTGTTTCCGACATCATACCCAACGCCAGCAAATGGAGTGACAAATACGATTTGTCCGCTTCAGACCCAAAGCACATCAATCAAAACGGATTCGGCGGGGAAAGTGCTCCATTCGGAGTTCATCTCCAGCAATCTCGTTGCCAACTTACTAATCCTGTTGTCGTAGAGATTTGTTGGTACACACGTTAATGAAGGCTTACCGGCCCTGAACTAAATAATGCAATCCAAATATTTGTGTCTGATGCTGGAAGCAGTATTTTTTTATTTTGCATGCATTTAGCTTTCATTACCTTACATGTATATGTCTGAGTATGCGGAAGGGAAACTGATAAAAAGGTCTCCAAGTATATACTGCATATTATCAGCTAATTGCAAGTAGGTAATATCTGCCTTTATAAGTACGCATTCAACATGGTACATTTATATTATATTGTATGGCTCAGAATGGAATACCAGAAATATGCCACTCGTTCGGGCCAATATTCCACTCATCGCCTTTATAAGTACACATTCAACATGGTACATTTATATTATATTGGATGGCTCAGAATGGAATACCAGAATTATTCCAAGAGTTTGGGCACATATTCCACCAATCGCAGATGAGTGGAATATTGGCCCCGAACGAGTGGAATATTTCTGGTATTCCATGATATAAAGCCATCCAATATAATTATCATCATTTATCTCCCTCCGCAAAAAAGGGAGAAATTTGATTGAACAAGTCATATCACATAAATATGGCATCATCACCTCATAAGATCAAATTTACGACTTGAATGTATTTCATTATGACGTCATTGAGTGTCGTGCTCTCATGCTGCGCATCGCATGTTTTCATTGTTGTACGCGTTGTATATTTCACGCATTCGCGCATGCGCATTATACCGTTGAATATGAGAGCATATTCAATAACAAATTTTGTAAAGGAGCCTGTGGGATATTCGTCGGATTTCGGTCCTTTTTAGGGATACGCTCTGATACTGCATGGGCAATAAATGCAGAACAAAATATGCGTTTTTAATGCATTGCTAAAACATTCTGTATAGATAATAATTACTTTTATACAACCTTCTAATGTATGATGGTTACACATTGGGGAAGATAGAAAGTGTACTACATTTTCAAGGGGATCCCCACTTAAAATAATAATTAATATATAAAAATAATAAAGCTATATAAAATAGTTTCCTTTTAATATCAAGGCAGAATGTCCCTGTAACTATGACTACCCCTTTAAATAGGGTATTGAACATGAAAGAAAACAGACAGGATGTTGAAGAGGAAATGAAGTTCATCTTTGTCTTTCCCATTTTGTAGTATGAGAACACATTTGCCATTTTTTAAAACACATTCAGGAACATTGTGGGTATTTATGATTGAGACCCCTCGCAAAAGTAAAGATGATTTTTCGTCAAGTGGAGAGGGAGGGAGGGGGGGGGGGGGCTATGAGATGCCCCTTTCCCATAGGCTGCTGTAATGTATAAAATTTGAAATTTTAAGGGGGATACATGTATGCCCCCGCCCCCACTCTGTCGAGATTCCACAGGATAGGCTGCTCATGCTGATGTTGAAAAATCAAGTATAATGTGAGTGATACGACTTGAACTGACCGGGCTCTGAAAGCAGTATTATGGGGTATTGATATTTTATATTTAAAATTTGTGTCCATGATCATTCAATTCAGGTGCCGTGGAAGTGGAACGGGGGGGGGGGGGGGGGGGGGCTTCAGCTACCCACTTTTTTTCCAAAACCATGTACAAAAACTTAAAAATGACCGTCTGTGATTAAAAAAAAATGATCAGCCCCCCTAATTTTCAAAAACTGTTCAACTGCCATTGTTTGGGTGTTTTTAATTTTGTAGTACCTTTTTTAAAATAGTTGTCGATGAAGTTACATCTAATTCATGATTCATTAAATTTTTCATCTATTCTGATCATTTCCCTTCCACGACATTGTCTTGAAACATCTCCAATCTCCTGTTCATAGTAGTCTGCAGGCCCAGACCCTTACTTTTCGCAATTCGCATATTGGATAATCCTGAGTCTGAAATAGTGAGACTAGAATAAGATACACTATGTACTGTGGTTGGCTCTATACCAAGGGTCAAATTTAACAAAGAAAAAGAGCTCGGCCTCTAGTCTTAACTCTAGACTTGTTTTGGGTGAAAGTGTCAAATATGAGTCTGTACCTGCAGACTACGTTCATAGTTAGATGTCTTGATCACCCTACTGCTTGTATGTTTTCTCTTTTCTCCATCTCATCTCAGTCGCCCCCGGCAACGTACCCAACAACACGAATGGCTGGTCAATTAGTTGGTGCCCTGGCTGCTCATCGGCCAGGTTCTCGCGTCTGTTCTAATTGAACTGTGATTTCCTAAAAAAACAAAAAAAAAACTAATTGCAATTTTGAGAAAGTGATTGAATCATTTCAAGGGGTGACTGGACTGATGCTGTTTGAATGAGATGTTTGAATGTTCATTTATTTGATGTATTTTACCAAGGAAGAGATGGCAAACTTAGAATGAACCTTGTACCTTGAAGCAGGGTGCTACATAAATTTTTAGAAGCACTTGCCCAGTCGGGCAAGTGAATTTTTAAATAGTTGGAATATACTTGCCCGAAATAATCATTGAAAAAAAAGTTTTACCTCTTCAAAAGAAAATTTTGCGTTTTTTATAAACTGATCTACTTTGTTATTGCATTTCTTTTTCCAAAGTGATTTTATCTTGCCTGCCATGACCAAAATTAGGGTCAATATATCATATCGATCCTAATTTTAGTCACTCTACTGTGAGAATTTTGCTTGCCAATTCGGGCAAGTAGTTTTGGTCTTTACTTGCCCCGGGAAATCGGACGAGTGCTTATGTAGCACTCTGCCTTGAAAAAGTAGGCTCCCAAAAAGCTGTCCTGAATAAATGATTATTAGTAAAACTAGATTGATTGAACATTGAGGGGAAAGAATCAATGAAGCACATGATACAAAATTACTGGTCCTGATTGTCAAATCTGTAAAACTTGAAATGTTTATAATCAAACAATAAAAAACAAAAGATGTGGTGAATAACATCATCGACTCTCTAATTTGCATATATCACCGAGTTGTGCATATGCATCTAACTGTTTTGTGAAAAATGAGCCAAATTTGAAAATGTCAGAACGTTATTATTTTACATCTCATTTTGATGAATTTTTTAGCAATATGCTTGTTTTCTTTTTCTCTTCTAATTTAAATCATTTTTTTTTGTTGGGATAGACTTGTCTTTAAGGAGTTACAGTTTTAACTAGTCTGTAGATAAGCAATCGGAGCGTTGTCTGCACAATGTGCAGTGCACATCCTGTATAAAAATTCTTGAAACTTAAGAAGATCTACAGATGCATTCAAACATGTCTTATTGTTCTCACTCTAAGGAAACTTATAGAGGAAATATATATTTCTCATCTTCTGGATTTATTAGGAATGTGCTTTCGTGCTGTATTCGAGAGCTCTATGTTGGATATTTTTTGCTTTAGGCCTAATTATCATTGATCGCATCATTAGTCCAATAAGAAGCCATATGATATAATTAAAGTAGAATCTGAAATTCCCTTTATTGTTATCAGAAAAAATATTTTCTGCTTGTACATGTACATCCAGTGTTTATCAATAACCAGCCAGGACTATTGATTGATTCATGCATGTTTGGAAATGTTTTGTATTTTAAGGTACAATAATATAAATATAATTTATATGGCACTTTAATAATGCTTCAGATAAATGTCTTTGGCCCGTATTCTGAAGTCGGGTTTAACTTAAACTCAGGTTTGAAGTTGTGGTTTAAGTATGGATAGCCAATCGTTACATAAATGACTAACAGTAGAGATATAATATTTCACCTCATTTGGCTCTCAAATCATTTGTAATTGTTATTGGAAGTATAAATAGATGATTGTCTTCACCATCGATGAATCAGGAAAGTGCACAGTAAACATAAGAAACATACAACGTAATAAAAATGTTGACACTTTTGGCTTCCCATAATTGTAGCACAGAGTTAGACCATGGTCTAAGATAAACCTGACTTCAGAATACGGGCCTTTGAGTTCTTACCATGATCATCAGAATCAAATATATTAGTATCCATTTTGTCAGTTACGCATGAATATGTTACACATTATACAGTTATTCTTGAAAGACATTAAACATGCATTAAAACTTGCAAGTCTTGATTTTCCCCAAATAATTTGATTGCATATTCCATTAATGTCTTGTGATGTACATGTACATGTTTTTATTGTGGGTTTTGACTGCAGAGGCATTGTCATTATATTGGCCGTGTTATAAATTTCATTAATTTAGTATGAAAAAAAAGAAGATAAACTTTGTTGGTATGAGAGGCTTGGCAACGGCACACTCTTTTTTTTGTCTACAGTACAACACATTTACATGTACACTTAAATGGGCCCGCAGTATTACTGTATTGTGTTAGCGTTGATGAAGTATTTTATAATATTTTATAATGTTCAGTATTATTAATTTAGTACATTGGTATTGATATTTGTGGTGTTCATGTTTCTTCCTTTTAAATAATATGCACTGTCTTTGATTTAGAATGCCTGGATGTATATATTCATCTATTTTATACTAATGAGAAAAAAAGCAGGTGAAGAGATCTTGTACTCTGTACAAGACTGTGCTCTGTACATTAACATTATAAACGTTTATAGCCATTATATTATAACCATTTGGTACATTTTTATTATCACACATTAACATAACAACCCCAATCAGTCATTCAAGAAATATTGACAAGTAGGCCTAAATTGTTATTGAAGTATTATTAATTATAATGATGCTTTTCTCAGAGTGTAGGAATAAGTGTATGTGACTTCAGTACCATCTATAAATATCTACTTATGTATTTCCTACAGCAACCTTTTCTTGTTACATGTTCAAGTACACTGTAGTTCCCTGGGTGCTTTTGTAATATTGAATATATTTTTTTTTTTTGTTTTTTTTTTAATAATATGATAATGATAATGAATAAGACAAATTATAAGTGCATCTTTTAGTTGTATCATATTCTTGATTTTTTTATTTTTTTATTTTTTTTTACAAAATCGTAATTTATTGAGAAAAATAATCTCTATATGTCTCTTTTTCATAAACGTACACAAATATGGTAATTAGATCAATGTAATTTCAGGTAACTTTTTTTTTTTTCAATCATTTTGTTAAAACCAGGGTGAAGATATACACATGGTTAAATGTTTTTTTTTTCATCTGCAAGAGCAGTGCGCATTTTAGCTTGCATGCAGCTTGAGCGCCGCGATGAGCGAGTGCGCCAAGCATTTTGTTATGAAATACACTTTTTGGGGGAAAAATACTGTTTTTTTTTAATCACAGAATACAGTATTTCATTCCCAGAGGTTGGCAGGTCTGCTTTAATATAAGCTTAGGTCTATTTGGTCTAATTGTCAGGACATGGGATACATAGGCCTGCACATAATATACATGTAAATATTGCGAGCATTCATGTGCAACACACTTCCCCTATATGAATGACTGTTGGCTGGGAACAATCTGAAAATCTTATTGCAGCATGGTTTATCACCGAGCCCCCCAAAACACCATCCCGGGGTCATACGGGGCAGGATGACGTCGCAGCAGCAGCGATGGAAAAAAACACAGGGATTTGAGTTGAAGACGTGACCATCTGAACACAGATGGTAGAACAGTGCTTTGCTTTCATTGGCTTGTGTTTATTCTCTGCATACACTCCATATGTTCCAAAACATTGAGAGGTACATGTATAAATCTGCTTCCACTGACAAAAGGAAGCAACTCTTTATTTTTTCAAAATTGACTTTCTTCTTGTCTTGGGATATATGCTCTACATGATGCTGAAATAATTGCGAGTCAGTCGCGCAGCCCCCAATTTCTGAAATATAGACATTTTGTTATAAAAGATGAGTTAACTTTGTATATTTCCACATAAAACAATCACTTATTTATTACTAAGAACTCATTCCAAGGAGTTGCTTCCTTTTTTTTGTGGACGGCAGTGTTGGTCGCACTGTGGCAGTGTTGTCTTTAGTAACGCAATTTAGCAGACATGCCAACCATTCTCTTTTTAGAGTATTTGTTCCTCTTTTTTGCTATAAATACACCAATAATTTTTATATGATTTGTTACTTTAAAAGAAAAATTCTGATCATGGAGTATGTATTACACACAGCGTGTGACACTAGCGCCGGTCCGACAGTCCCAGACCGGTAATACCACGGTCACATTTGCTCTACGGCGGCCGTATGGTGAGTCGAAAACAGCCGTTTTATTCATTTTTACTAAAACCACCTATATGTAGCTGGTACAAACAGATGTTAAAACGGCTGTTTTCGACTCACCGTACGGCCGCCGTAGCACAAATGTGACCAAGGTATAAAAATCACTGTCGGGCCAGTAACTTGTTGCATGAAAAGAACAAGTAAATTCGTGCCTACATGTACATTTACTGTACATGTACAAGCACATGTATGTTTAAAAGGGTGAATTATCAAGTTTTCAAGTAGAGTAATTTCACATGTTTTTTCAATGATCTCACTACAAAAGGCTGGCGATCGTTACATTGAGACAAATTTTTTAGAAATACTCTTTTTTGTAAAAAAATACTTTTTTTCTTATAAGAATATTTTTTTTGGGTTGTAGAAGGTTGGCAGGTCTGAATAAGCACTTTTAGAATCATACTATCACACAGACAACTGTAATGAGCTGTGTGGAGTCAAGATGAAAACTAATTGGAGATTTTTTGAGTGAGGAATTAATGATGAGATGAAATCAGATCCAGGCCCAATGCTCACTCAAATAAAAAAATGCTACTTTTGATGTCGCTATTTTCTTACATGCTCATGACATAGGTAATTTGATATGCATAATGACTCCAGGTATTACAGGTAATTTTACATTGCCCAATCTCCTTACATTATGCTTCATGCAGGAAGCATTTGTTACAAAATTTTTATGGAGATAGATCTCCGTGAATATTTCTGATTCATGTGTTTAACTGTGCGTGTACAAGTTTCTCTTTATTTCTTTGTATTTTAACCTTAGAGGTAAAATCAACTTGTATTTCATAGGAAGTATACATGCATATTATGCTTCCTCGTTTGCGGAGAACATGAACATTATACTAGTATTCAGAAATTCATGAGCTTCCGCCGAACACATAGGCAAACTTTGCATTGAAAGCCAATCTGTTTAAATGTCATTTTCGCTATTTGAAGTGGTCTTTGAATTATACATTATGCGTTGCTATTAGCAAACCATCCTAATGCCCCATTCCCACAAGGCCGGTTTATAAATTCCCCTTGTCCGAATGGGCTTGAGGAGGATCATTTGCTCTGTGTACAATGACTACTTCATCAATCTTTGAAAACATAACAAGTTTTTGGTTGTCAGACTACTAATGCAGTTTATCATGTACATATACCACCACCACCACTACTCACTATTACTACTACTGCTACTATTACTACTACTACTACTACTACTACTACTACTACTACTACTACTACTACTACTACTACTACTACTACTACTTCTACTACTACTACTACTACTTCTACTGCTACTACTACTTCTACTACTGCTGCTACTGCTACTGCTACTGCTACTGCTACTGCTACTGCTACTGCTACTGCTACTTCTACTGCTACTACTACTACTACTACTACTACTACTACTACTACTACTACTACTACTACCACTACCACTACCACCACCACCACTGCTACTACTGCTGCTGCTACTACTACTTCTTCTTTTACTACTACTACTACTACTACTACTACTACTACTACTACTACTACTACTACTACTACTACTACTACTACTACTACCACTACCATTACTACTACTACTACTACTACTACTACTACTACTACTACTACTACTACTACTACTACTACTACAACTACTACTACTACTACACTACTAATACTACTACTATTACTACTACTATGTACTACTACCTACCACCACCACCACTGCTACCACCATGGCTGCTGTATATACTTCTGCTACTACATTATTAGGACTACTATGTACTTGTATTGCTACTTCTATAGTACTACATGGGACATTTATCTTGCTTCTTGTGGGTTTTCTTTCCCCTCATGACAAAAATATATCTAGAAAAATATTTCATAAATATTTGTGGAAAGGACTTTTTTTTAGTTAGCCAGATCACTTCAGAACTGATACTGATACTTGTTTGGGACTAGCAGTGATTGCAATTGCGATCCATAACATGTAATGATAGCAGTAAACCTTCAACACCACATGAATGTCGGTTACTGGGACTACACTGTGTCGTAAAATGTACTTGAGAAGAAATATGCATGGAACGCACGTCCATAACGGGGATCGGATGCTATATCCGTCCGTCTGTAACGTGTCAGATAGGTGTTGTTAGATTTAACTGGCAGAACTGTGCTTTTGGATGTATAAACTGTGCCAGGCTTATGGACCTTGAGCATCCTGTCATGAATATCCAAGTCATACTCACAGAGAGCAGATGGATAGGAAAAAAATCAATAGGAGAAATTGGTATCAGCCAAACTATGTATTCAAGATCACTTTTTTTTAATAATGATGTTTTTTTTTCTAGCGTCTAACGTCCTTTGGCAAGGCGTTAATCCACACTTTGCCACTCTCGACCCAGGTGCAAAATGGGTACCTGGTAGGATGCAAAAGATATTGTATGTTTGATTTTGCCAGCGCCATAATGAGGCTGCGATGAATGCAAGGAATGCTCCCCAGGGAGTGGAATTTGTGCAAGTTTTCGTGCGGGATTGAAATGAATCCAATGACCGGGGTAATATGCTGTAACGCGCTTTGAGCCATTCTGGGAAAAGCGCTTTATAGAAATTGGCTATTATTATTATTATCATTTTCAAGGGAAAGGATTTGTATTTCATTCATAAATTTCATTCATTCATTTATTCATTGATTTGTTTGTTCATTCTTCCGTCCGTCCGTTTGTCCGTCCATCCATCCATCCATCCATCCATTTCTTAATTCATTTGTCCATTCATAAATTTATTCATTGAAATATTAATTCATTTCATTGCTTGTTCATTCGTTCATTCATTCATTCAGTGCATTAATTTTCTATAAATCAATCAAGCACAAAATTCACACGACGACTTGTGTGTGGAGATAGTATTAGGAGAATGTTTCCCCTTCATTATTGAACTGAGAAATGAAATACAATCTAACTGTATTAAACACAGGTTCGGCCATCATAAATATCTGAGCAGCTCAGATCGGCTCTTACCTCTTCTAGCATTTATACACAAGACTCTAGCTCAGGCTAATAGGGTAGCACTTTGTGTCTCAGCGGGGTGTGAAAATAGAATGGGTGATTAGCCATTGATTAATGGCTGAAAATAGCGTGAATGAGACTGCGCTCTCGATATTCGTTCACCTATAAATACAGTAAATGAATGCAGAACTGTGAAAACGCACTTTAGTCCATTCGTGAGCAATTTATATGCATTCGGAAGTAATGATCTTGCACTGTGGTAGAGATCTGATTTCTTGATCTTCGTTCATGAATAATTGAATGGCTAACTGTGAAATACCTTCTTTTACTACAGTTATAGATCCATTTATATTTTGTTAAAGGGCGAGTCTGCATCAATAAAATGTAGTTTTGAATGAATGCAGATGGATAAATATAACGCTGGAATATTTTGATGGAAAAGGAGAAAGTTATTGAATTTTAATATTTTGCTTTAAGTTATATTCACAAAAATTTGAATATCTATAGCAGTATGCAATCGAGGGAATTATGCTATTATGATATGATGTAATTTATTTCCCCCATTTTGATTCTTCATAAAAAATTACTTTCGTCATAATTCATTGTGAACTTCAAACTTTTAAGAAATTTAGAGTGTATAAGCTTGTAAATTTGTTTGATATTACAGGTACAAGTCCATTTCAATCTCTTAATGAAAATAATGATGTGAAATAAAACATGAAAGACATTTCACTTGTTTATAAATAATAAGCTGGAAAAGATATTTGCTCAGATACATGTATATAATAATTATCCCAAATCAAGTTCATGTCTGTCAATATTTGAATTGTTGTTTGATAGAGCAAAGGTTATAACCTTAATTATCAAAATGGAGATAGAAACTGGTTAATTTACCTCGCTATCAGTATTTAATTGTCATGTTGCACTGTCAAAGATAAGATATTGAAACCTATTTTTCCCCTGCATATCCTTGTTTGGTTGCAAAAAAGCACTGTGCTGTAAAGGTGATCTGGATCAGTGGATATCTACACCCGTACCTCTAAACAGTGGTGTTACACTACACTAGTGTAGTGTAGAGAGGACTGAACCAAGCACTTTACACCAGTGTGTAATTTATAGTGTCAGCTCAACACCTTTTGATGTTTACACCTCTGCTATCTAGTGTTATGTTAAAACTTTGTGGTGTAATTTTAACACTTGAAGATGAAGTGGTTCTCTCACAATGCTGACTGGTGCTTATTGACACCATTTCTTTTTAAAGTGTTGTTTTTAACACAGTACTTTTTACAGCGTAGATCCCACACTGCATATCACAAGACCCAGAGTCTTTAACACATTACATTGCAGCTAAAGCTTACTTTGGCAAGACTTTAATCCTAGATGTAGGCCTACTTTTATATTTGCCGCTCTCCACCCAGGAGTTAAATGGGTGACTGCATGGTAGGATATGAATGTCAATGTAGCCATTTCTGTTGTGCTGCCTGACTGCTCATTGTTGACTGCTTCGTGTAATATTGACAAAGCAAAATAATTTTGCATGACATTTTGTACAAGGTATCAATAATCTGAAAAGCACTTGTACAGTTGTCACAAGTCACAATGTGATATGAAAGGAAATGATAACAAAGATTCTTCAAGGTCTATAGGGGTAACCCTATACCTATATGTGTAGATGACATGTAGACCAATATTTTCTTCCTATTGATTATCAATTTACCTGTTTCTGTTTCTGTTTATGGTAACTCCCATAGGAACTCGACAGGACAGCTCTTGCTGGTAAACGCCAAGCTGGTATTTAAGTTATAAACAATTAGCTAGGAAACATTTTACATCAAGGAGGCGCGATAGCTCAGTCGGTAGAGCGGGGGTTTCGGATTCCGGTGACCCGGGTTCGATTCCCAATTGGTGCGCTAGTGCCCTTTGGTAAGGCATTTATCCTCATTACCAGGTCCCTCGGAGAGGACCTTAAGCCGTTGGTCCCCTGGTTGCTTGCTCACAGGCATTCGTGCTTTCTTAGCAGTCAGGTAAAAAACCTCGGTATAACATAACATATAACATCAGGTTAATCAGTCATAGTGACTGACGTTATAGACAACAGATATTACTCTTGGGCCTTTCTATCAAAGTGGAGACAATGGCAGAGTGGGGATTCGAACTCACAACCTTGCGATTATGAGTCCAATGCTCTAACCACTGGACCACATGACCCATGTATCTACATGTACAAATTGTATGACTAAAATAAAATTTACAATGTTATGTACTATTAAAAACAAAGTTGTAAAGAGTTGGTTTTTCGTATGTGATAATTGCTTGTGATATAATTCCCAGAAGATCGATATTCTATTTACAGAGATGATTGCTTGCCACCAGATGTGTGGCAACTGAACAGTGTTATTTGCTTTTCACACTGCATTTCCTGAACCCCATACTATCTTAAGCCCCGGACTATCCTTAACCCTATACTATATTTTTTGGTTTCACACCGTCTTTCTTAACCGCGTACTATTTGCTTAGCCTGGGTTAACACCTTAACCACGGACTACTAGTATCGCACAGCTCACGATTATTGATGATTTTGCGACACAGAGCATGACTAACGTGCAATTTCGACTTCTGTGATTGGCTAATGCTTAGCCCCACTTTTCCTTTATAGCCCGGTGTCGTAACTGTCGTTTCACACTGCATCTCTTAGCACCGCAATTCGCAATTGTGGTGCTAGCACCACAAAAAGCTGGCTAACCCTGCTTTTTTGCAGGGTCAGATAGTACCGTACTATTTACCGTGCTAGCCCACTTTGCTATTTAAAATGTAGTATGAAATTGGTGGGGCTAAGACCCCCCCTTAGCCCCACCAATCTCCCAGGGTTAAGGAAAAAAGGTGCAGTGTGAAAAGCATATTACAGTGTAACAAAGCACTGCTGTAGTATTATAATACAAGTACAATCATCTATTCATGTTTCTTATTATAGTATTAGATATATCATGGTAATTTTAGCAAATGTCACCCCCAAAAATGCAGACCATTTCAATAAATTTCATTTTTTTCTAGTTTTGGTATTTTATCTTTTAATCTGAATATCTTTATGACATTCTATACATCTTTGACTAAATCACACCTACATGTTTTATAACCTTGTATTTTTCTGGGTTATTGGCTACTTCCTTAAATGACAGTCCTGTTTATGATAATTTTTGAACAGCTGGATAATTCAACATTCATAGTTTATGTTCTTCACTTCTCGTTTGTCAAAAATAACAAGTACTCCTCTTTGTAATACTGAATGTGATTTATGCTCTTTATGAAATGACAATGTGTATTCATTTTGGGAAGGTATTGGTATGTGGAATTCATTTTTATGTTTGAGAGGAGGAGGAAATGAGTATTGTATATTAGGGTGTTATGAAAGCATGGTGTCTTGATCAATACCAAATCCCAGCTGAAATCCGAGGATGTTGTAGGAAGGAAACCCTTGAAATCGGTGTGATACCAGGATATTGGTTGTCTTGGGAATAATTGATACAGAACTCCTCTGCTATGCTTGCACGAGCCGCTGGATGTAACTCGTGCATAAATACAGGGGTGCAGCTACATGTATAGGGGGGGTGTGGCCGGGGGGGGGGGGGGGGGTGGTTACTGCCCAGTCTGCCCCCCCATGAGATTTTTTGAAGTAGTGAAAAATAGAGGAGAAAAGAAAAGAAAGGAAAAAGGGAGAGTACCAGGATTCAGGAGAGATGTCTGGATCTTCTTACATCAGCGAAAAATTCACATTGGGGGCTCGGGTATTTCGCCCCCAAAATGCTCAAAAAAGCCTTGGAATATGAAAAAACCCCAAGAATACCCCCATTTACTTCAGTTTGAAAGCTTGTCCAACTTTGCAGAATTAGGCAGGTTATGAAAAGTAGTCCCTGATTTTTTTGCCTGATCCTATATATATATATATATATATATATATATATATATATATATAAATTTAATTGAGAAAAAAAATGATGTCCCTTTCAGGTCATCTTGCCTCTCTGTCTTCTTCTTCAAAATATGTTGTTGCTGCATAGATCAGAATGAAATGAAACAAACCCCTTATATCCTGTATCCTCTATCAAAAATCTTGAAAGCATTTTTTCTGATTTTCTTTTGTAAAATGATCTAGGAATAAAAAGTATGAAAGTTAAACTAAATTCATTTCATTTTGTTTATTTCAAAATGGACAATCTGCCCTTGAAAATTTAGCATAAATGCAACTCAAGTTGTGTCTGTTCACAATTGGCTTATTTTCTGGTTTGGTTTTGTTGCAGCTTGATTTCTTTCTTGTCTCTCTAAGGAAAGAATGTGTATAATTTTGTTTTTTTCCCCTGGATGAAGCTGGTATTATATATCCTCCAGAGGAATATTTGGTCAGATATAAAAAAAAATAATCCAGGGAACTTGGGTGGATGGTTGACTTGAATTTCTAATCTCACTCTCCTATTTTTGTTTTTTGCTTGGTTCTAGAACCACTTCTGACACCACTGAAACCACGTTGTGTGTGTGTGTGGGGGGGGGGGGGAGGTAGTCTACAGGCACAGACCCTGATTGAAACTTTGATCAACAAGTGTGTCTCAACACAAAGACTAGCACATACAAAACTTGCTGTTTCAATTCAGGAGCGAGCGAGAGGGCCTTCAGTACACATGGCATGAGTAGGCTGCAATTCAGACCCTTAACTTGAGTGAAGAGGGGGGGGGGGGTGATGATGGGTGATGCAAAGTGGCGTACTGTTTATGAGTAACTGTTGAGCATCAATATACTCTTATTGATGTGTTGAGTAGGTTGGGAAAGAAAGAAAGACAAAGAATAAATTTCTGTGTTGCCTATAAGAAGTGAATAACTATAATCTTGCTAAATTCTAATGCTGCTTTTTGAAAGGGTTCCTACCCCCCCCCCCCCGAAGAGAGAGTGTGTGAGAGAAACTGAAAGAGGTAGAGAGAGAGGAAGAGAGAGGAAGAGGAGATGAAAGGAGAGGAGAGAAGAGAATATCAGATAAGAGAGGAAGATTGAAAGAAGAAGAAAGGGAGGAAGGAAGGAAGGAAGGAAGGAAGGAAGGAAGGAAGGAAGGAAGGAAGGAAGGAAGGAAGGAAGGAAGGAAGGAAGGAAGGAAGGAAGGAAGGAAGGAAGGAAGGAAGGAAGGAAGGAAGGAAGAATGGGAAAAATGAAAGACGGAAGGAAGGAAGGAAGGAAGGAAGGAAGGAAGGAAGGAAGGAAGGAAGGAAGGAAGGAAGGAAGGAAGGAAGGAAGGAAGGAAGGAAGGAAGGAAGGAAGGAAGGAAGGAAGGAAGGAAGGAAGGAAGGAAGGAAGGAAGGAAGAAAGAAAGAAAAAGGGAAAGAGAGAAAGAGAAATAGAGGGAATAAATAGGGAGAAACAGAGAGGCACAGTGAAAGACAAAGAGCACTATTAAACAAAATGTGAAAAGAAAAAAAAGTTATGTTTGGACATAAAAATAAAATTAAAAAATAAGGAAAAACTAGATTTTAATTCGTCATGCGGACGAATTAGGTGGTCTGTCATGATTTTTCATTCATTGTCGGCTAATGTTGTATAAAATGAATCCCGGGAATGAATCATTCAGATATGATTGATAATCTTGATCATAGACATCAAAGGAATAAATTTTGATCATTGCTAAATGTGATTATAAATGTAGTGATGACAATCGTGATGATTATAATGATGGTGGTGATAATGCAATATGTTAAATACGAAATAAAGTTAGGAGCACGTAAAATGCCGGCTTAAAAACTCTCCAAAAATCTCAGACGATTTTACCGAAATTGGCTTTCCAAAATTGCGCAATGAAAGGCGCCTTAATTTTCACAGCAGCTAATTTTTAATCGACAGTTTGATGTTTTTTATGCAAAATTTTGTTAAAAATTCTTTGTACTATGAGCATTTTTTTTTTTAATTTCACCCACTGACATTTCACATTGTCAGTGGGTATTAATTTCACAGAATACTTGAAAATTCATAGGTGATACTTTTTTAAAGCTAAAATATCTTAAATATTTTTGTTCAAATTTTCTGCTACATTTCAATAGATTTTAATGAGAAGTTTCATAATGCTATAATTTCACAGCATTCACATCAAAACTCATCAGTGATGTATTGGATAAAAGAACCAGATTTTTTTGTAAATGTTTGCCAAATTTCTGAAAATTTTTAAACATTTCAAATAATATTTTCCGTCAAAAATTTTCAATATCCATTTATTTAATTGTGTATGACTTTGACATTTACTTGAAAATTCTTTCTTGATGATTTTTACTGAAAAAAGTCAGGTAAAAGATTCAAATACTGGCAATTTTCCCGCAAAATTTCGGGAACATGTGTAATTAACTAAATTGCACAATTTTTTCATTTCACAGAAGGCACCTGAAAATTTGTTATATGTTATATTAAGTAAAAATGAACAAACAGAAAAAATCCAGGAATTTCCGCAAAATGTCCGGAATGAAAATTTTCAACCCAATAGCGTTTAAATATTGCAGCGTTTACTAAAAAATACATAAATAATGTTTTACAATGTTAAAATTGCCCCTTAAAAAGTTCCGGCAAAATTACAAAAATTGTCCTACATAAAAAAATGCAAGGCAAGTGGGCTTGAAATTTTCAGGAAGACTGTACAATTGGTTAATAAAACATTTCTTTAAAGAATTTCGCAAAAATAACGTCCAGAAAAAATTTGCAAAAATTTTAACACATCATAACACAGTGATGCTGTGGTCAAAAGTCAAAATTATTCACACGTTATTTGTAGAGAATTGTCTTCACTATATCATATCAAAATTTGGAAGAAATCTGACCAGTAATAACGAAGATACGGTCAAGTACGTTGACGTTTGTTGCGGAAATAAGTAATTTTCACTAATAACTTAAAATTGACGTAATTACAAAATCTCCAAATGAGATATTGAATATATAAAACAGTGAGAAAAAATTTGGGGTCAACGGACTCCCTGAAGAGCTACAGTGAATTTTATATAGGCATATTTTTGCCCATTTACGCGCGCGTAATGCAAATTTGAATGGACGCGCATTCCCGTATTATTGGTCGTAAGAGGCTGAATGAGGTACCAAATTAATCAGAAGATAATGAACAATGGAAAGACATGAAAGAAATGATGACTCGAAGATGCATAACGATGGTAGGTGCAAGAACGCGCACGCATACCTGTGCGCGCGCAAATTCTTGACATGCTCAAAATGACCAGAAACGTACCCAAACTTGACCACGGTCGATTTGGGGAAATTTAAAATTTTGACGCGCGCGTACGTGCGCGTCGTGACCTTTGCATGACCTCTGATGATATGTCCTGATGACCTGTCACCTGAACTTGATATGATGCAAATATGGATGATTTTTTATGATTAATTGCGATGATATGATCAATCATTTAATTTTACAAAATGGCGCCTAGATGACGTCATCATGATTTGATAACCTTGAAAAGTTTCGATTCCCATGTCCATAATGATGCCCATACATGACATGAAAATCAAGGAAATTGACATGCCCGATTTTGAGATAGAGGTGGACAAAGATTTGGCAATAAAAATAAAGAAAATTCTGACGAATATAATAGGTGATCTGTCATCTTAATGACAGACCACCTAAAAAGGACCAAAAAAAGAAGAAAAAAAAAAAGGGGTCCAGCGAGGTTTGAACCACCGAACCCTGGTATACCAGTCAGGTGTGTTATCCAGTCGGCCACAGTGTGTACGACAAGCACAGAGAGCAAAATAGGAAACATATTGTCAACTTGACATTGAATGTACATTCTTGCAATTCCAAATTGGCATGATGACAAAACTCTACAAATTCTAGTTTTGAGAATAGTACAAGCTTTAAAATGAAACAGTGGAGATATTGTCTAAAGGATACATTCTAAGCTAAAACATATTGAAAATTTGGCGAGAACAGACCAAGATTTACGGAATTAAAATCAATGTAAATGACTGTGGTGACATCATGAAACAGAAAACACTTGTTCTTAGTTCCGACGCCATTTTGATGACGTCACGATGTAATTAAGAGTCAAATGTGGCATGAAATCATATCTCCTATTCATACTCTATTCGAATATGAAAAGAAAAATTGGGGTCAACGGACTCCCTGAAGAGCTACAGTGAATTTTATATAGGCATATTTTTGCCCATTTACGCGCGCGTAATGCAAATTTGAATGGACGCGCATTCCCGTATTATTGGTCGTAAGAGGCTGAATGAGGTACCAAATTAATCAGAAGATAATGGACAATGGAAAGACATGAAAGAAATGATGACTCGAAGATGCATAACGATGGTAGGTGCAAGAACGCGCACGCATACCTGTGCGCGCGCAAATTCTTGACATGCTCAAAATGACCAGAAACGTACCCAAACTTGACCACGGTCGATTTGGGGAAATTTAAAATTTTGACGCGCGCGTACGTGCGCGTCGTGACCTTTGCATGACCTCTGATGATATGTCCTGATGACCTGTCACCTGAACTTGATATGATGCAAATATGGATGATTTTTTATGATTAATTGCGATGATATGATCAATCATTTAATTTTACAAAATGGCGCCTAGATGACGTCATCATGATTTGATAACCTTGAAAAGTTTCGATTCCCATGTCCATAATGATGCCCATACATGACATGAAAATCAAGGAAATTGACATGCCCGATTTTGAGATAGAGGTGGACAAAGATTTGGCAATAAAAATAAAGAAAATTCTGACGAATATAATAGGTGATCTGTCATCTTAATGACAGACCACCTAAAAAGGACCAAAAAAAGAAGAAAAAAAAAAAGGGGTCCAGCGAGGTTTGAACCACCGAACCCTGGTATACCAGTCAGGTGTGTTATCCAGTCGGCCACAGTGTGTACGACAAGCACAGAGAGCAAAATAGGAAACATATTGTCAACTTGACATTGAATGTACATTCTTGCAATTCCAAATTGGCATGATGACAAAACTCTACAAATTCTAGTTTTGAGAATAGTACAAGCTTTAAAATGAAACAGTGGAGATATTGTCTAAAGGATACATTCTAAGCTAAAACATATTGAAAATTTGGCGAGAACAGACCAAGATTTACGGAATTAAAATCAATGTAAATGACTGTGGTGACATCATGAAACA
Organism: Lytechinus pictus; assembly: GCF_037042905.1. Lineage (NCBI taxonomy): Eukaryota > Metazoa > Echinodermata > Echinoidea > Temnopleuroida > Toxopneustidae > Lytechinus > Lytechinus pictus. The sequence continues at coordinate 19,285,714 of NC_087258.1, forward strand.
GAAAACACTTGTTCTTAGTTCCGACGCCATTTTGATGACGTCACGATGTAATTAAGAGTCAAATGTGGCATGAAATCATATCTCCTATTCATACTCTATTCGAATATGAAAAGAAAAATTGGGGTCAACGGACTCCCTGAAGAGCTACAGTGAATTTTATATAGGCATATTTTTGCCCATTTACGCGCGCGTAATGCAAATTTGAATGGACGCGCATTCCCGTATTATTGGTCGTAAGAGGCTGAATGAGGTACCAAATTAATCAGAAGATAATGGACAATGGAAAGACATGAAAGAAATGATGACTCGAAGATGCATAACGATGGTAGGTGCAAGAACGCGCACGCATACCTGTGCGCGCGCAAATTCTTGACATGCTCAAAATGACCAGAAACGTACCCAAACTTGACCACGGTCGATTTGGGGAAATTTAAAATTTTGACGCGCGCGTACGTGCGCGTCGTGACCTTTGCATGACCTCTGATGATATGTCCTGATGACCTGTCACCTGAACTTGATATGATGCAAATATGGATGATTTTTTATGATTAATTGCGATGATATGATCAATCATTTAATTTTACAAAATGGCGCCTAGATGACGTCATCATGATTTGATAACCTTGAAAAGTTTCGATTCCCATGTCCATAATGATGCCCATACATGACATGAAAATCAAGGAAATTGACATGCCCGATTTTGAGATAGAGGTGGACAAAGATTTGGCAATAAAAATAAAGAAAATTCTGACGAATATAATAGGTGATCTGTCATCTTAATGACAGACCACCTAAAAAGGACCAAAAAAAGAAGAAAAAAAAAAAGGGGTCCAGCGAGGTTTGAACCACCGAACCCTGGTATACCAGTCAGGTGTGTTATCCAGTCGGCCACAGTGTGTACGACAAGCACAGAGAGCAAAATAGGAAACATATTGTCAACTTGACATTGAATGTACATTCTTGCAATTCCAAATTGGCATGATGACAAAACTCTACAAATTCTAGTTTTGAGAATAGTACAAGCTTTAAAATGAAACAGTGGAGATATTGTCTAAAGGATACATTCTAAGCTAAAACATATTGAAAATTTGGCGAGAACAGACCAAGATTTACGGAATTAAAATCAATGTAAATGACTGTGGTGACATCATGAAACAGAAAACACTTGTTCTTAGTTCCGACGCCATTTTGATGACGTCACGATGTAATTAAGAGTCAAATGTGGCATGAAATCATATCTCCTATTCATACTCTATTCGAATATGAAAAGAAAAATTGGGGTCAACGGACTCCCTGAAGAGCTACAGTGAATTTTATATAGGCATATTTTTGCCCATTTACGCGCGCGTAATGCAAATTTGAATGGACGCGCATTCCCGTATTATTGGTCGTAAGAGGCTGAATGAGGTACCAAATTAATCAGAAGATAATGGACAATGGAAAGACATGAAAGAAATGATGACTCGAAGATGCATAACGATGGTAGGTGCAAGAACGCGCACGCATACCTGTGCGCGCGCAAATTCTTGACATGCTCAAAATGACCAGAAACGTACCCAAACTTGACCACGGTCGATTTGGGGAAATTTAAAATTTTGACGCGCGCGTACGTGCGCGTCGTGACCTTTGCATGACCTCTGATGATATGTCCTGATGACCTGTCACCTGAACTTGATATGATGCAAATATGGATGATTTTTTATGATTAATTGCGATGATATGATCAATCATTTAATTTTACAAAATGGCGCCTAGATGACGTCATCATGATTTGATAACCTTGAAAAGTTTCGATTCCCATGTCCATAATGATGCCCATACATGACATGAAAATCAAGGAAATTGACATGCCCGATTTTGAGATAGAGGTGGACAAAGATTTGGCAATAAAAATAAAGAAAATTCTGACGAATATAATAGGTGATCTGTCATCTTAATGACAGACCACCTAAAAAGGACCAAAAAAAGAAGAAAAAAAAAAAGGGGTCCAGCGAGGTTTGAACCACCGAACCCTGGTATACCAGTCAGGTGTGTTATCCAGTCGGCCACAGTGTGTACGACAAGCACAGAGAGCAAAATAGGAAACATATTGTCAACTTGACATTGAATGTACATTCTTGCAATTCCAAATTGGCATGATGACAAAACTCTACAAATTCTAGTTTTGAGAATAGTACAAGCTTTAAAATGAAACAGTGGAGATATTGTCTAAAGGATACATTCTAAGCTAAAACATATTGAAAATTTGGCGAGAACAGACCAAGATTTACGGAATTAAAATCAATGTAAATGACTGTGGTGACATCATGAAACAGAAAACACTTGTTCTTAGTTCCGACGCCATTTTGATGACGTCACGATGTAATTAAGAGTCAAATGTGGCATGAAATCATATCTCCTATTCATACTCTATTCGAATATGAAAAGAAAAATTGGGGTCAACGGACTCCCTGAAGAGCTACAGTGAATTTTATATAGGCATATTTTTGCCCATTTACGCGCGCGTAATGCAAATTTGAATGGACGCGCATTCCCGTATTATTGGTCGTAAGAGGCTGAATGAGGTACCAAATTAATCAGAAGATAATGGACAATGGAAAGACATGAAAGAAATGATGACTCGAAGATGCATAACGATGGTAGGTGCAAGAACGCGCACGCATACCTGTGCGCGCGCAAATTCTTGACATGCTCAAAATGACCAGAAACGTACCCAAACTTGACCACGGTCGATTTGGGGAAATTTAAAATTTTGACGCGCGCGTACGTGCGCGTCGTGACCTTTGCATGACCTCTGATGATATGTCCTGATGACCTGTCACCTGAACTTGATATGATGCAAATATGGATGATTTTTTATGATTAATTGCGATGATATGATCAATCATTTAATTTTACAAAATGGCGCCTAGATGACGTCATCATGATTTGATAACCTTGAAAAGTTTCGATTCCCATGTCCATAATGATGCCCATACATGACATGAAAATCAAGGAAATTGACATGCCCGATTTTGAGATAGAGGTGGACAAAGATTTGGCAATAAAAATAAAGAAAATTCTGACGAATATAAAAAAGGACCAAAAAAAGAAGAAAAAAAAAAAGGGGTCCAGCGAGGTTTGAACCACCGAACCCTGGTATACCAGTCAGGTGTGTTATCCAGTCGGCCACAGTGTGTACGACAAGCACAGAGAGCAAAATAGGAAACATATTGTCAACTTGACATTGAATGTACATTCTTGCAATTCCAAATTGGCATGATGACAAAACTCTACAAATTCTAGTTTTGAGAATAGTACAAGCTTTAAAATGAAACAGTGGAGATATTGTCTAAAGGATACATTCTAAGCTAAAACATATTGAAAATTTGGCGAGAACAGACCAAGATTTACGGAATTAAAATCAATGTAAATGACTGTGGTGACATCATGAAACAGAAAACACTTGTTCTTAGTTCCGACGCCATTTTGATGACGTCACGATGTAATTAAGAGTCAAATGTGGCATGAAATCATATCTCCTATTCATACTCTATTCGAATATGAAAAGAAAAATTGGGGTCAACGGACTCCCTGAAGAGCTACAGTGAATTTTATATAGGCATATTTTTGCCCATTTACGCGCGCGTAATGCAAATTTGAATGGACGCGCATTCCCGTATTATTGGTCGTAAGAGGCTGAATGAGGTACCAAATTAATCAGAAGATAATGGACAATGGAAAGACATGAAAGAAATGATGACTCGAAGATGCATAACGATGGTAGGTGCAAGAACGCGCACGCATACCTGTGCGCGCGCAAATTCTTGACATGCTCAAAATGACCAGAAACGTACCCAAACTTGACCACGGTCGATTTGGGGAAATTTAAAATTTTGACGCGCGCGTACGTGCGCGTCGTGACCTTTGCATGACCTCTGATGATATGTCCTGATGACCTGTCACCTGAACTTGATATGATGCAAATATGGATGATTTTTTATGATTAATTGCGATGATATGATCAATCATTTAATTTTACAAAATGGCGCCTAGATGACGTCATCATGATTTGATAACCTTGAAAAGTTTCGATTCCCATGTCCATAATGATGCCCATACATGACATGAAAATCAAGGAAATTGACATGCCCGATTTTGAGATAGAGGTGGACAAAGATTTGGCAATAAAAATAAAGAAAATTCTGACGAATATAATAGGTGATCTGTCATCTTAATGACAGACCACCTAATTAATAAAATTTGAAGTCGGGGATCTTGTCTACAAAATGCAGATTTTAAAAATACTACACACCTTCACTCACATGGAATAAAGTGATGTTTTATATAAAGACAGCTTTTGCCATGCAAAATGAGAGCATCATGGGAAGAGGTTCCGAAAGCAAGCCAAACCAATGCTCCAGCCATACCATTGTGATGTACAGATAGGTTGCACACGCCAGGGAATGCATGCATCTTAAGCTACGTATTGGTACTCTCCATAGGTTCAGAAAATGCTGAAAAATCAATGGAAATACGCCATCGAGGCGATGTTTTGGGATTATTCAGGGGGTCAGTGTTCGAGATTAATTTAGCATTGAGCCCCGCCGCACCAAGCATCGTGTAACCCGCACTGTTGCGCAGTGCAGCTGGTGTGGATAGCCGCAACAAGTGATATCATATCTTTGCATGTAGATCAAGAAGGGCATTACGGCATATGATTTTGAATGGAGTCATTTCCCTTTGCTTCTCTGCAGATGATACCATATCCAACGAAACTGTGATTGTAATGCAAACTATGCTGCAAGTTCTCCCCAAACACGTTTGTAAATAAAGTTCAGCTATTTTTGCTAGGTCTGTCCTCTCTCAGTTCCTTTAAAAGCCATATTTTATGTTCGTGAGAATTTAAATAATTTCAAAAATTGAGACAAATTATTATATTATGTTTATTTCTTGTTCTTTTTCTTTTGTTCTTTCTACAGGTAAGCATGTTGATCTTAATTCAAGTAAAAGAAGTAATAGCTGTCAGTACAGATAAGAATGTGAAGGAGATGTCTCTTTAGTATTTCAACTTTTTCAAATCTTATTGAACACCTAGACACAGAGTTTGGTAAGTTGAAAATCATTGTTTCACAATCAAGTACTCTGAAATGATTGTGCTTCAAAAATTGTCAATGTATATTGATGAGTCAGGAAATTGTTTGTTTAGTAGTAGTAGTAGTAGTAGTAGAAGTAGTAGTAGTAGTAGTAGTAGTAGAAGTAGAAGTAGAAGTAGTAGTAGTAGTAGTAGTAGTAGTAGTAGTAGTAGAAGTAGTAGTAGTAGTAGTAGTAGTTAGTAGTAGAAGTAGTAGTAGTAGTAGTAGTAGTAGTAGTAGTAGTAGTAGTAGTACTAATAGTAGTAGAGTAGTACTGCTACTACTACTACTCTCTAAATAACCTTTTATTGAAATATTTTGCAATCAATTTTCAATCTAATGGATTTAGAATTCAATCTTATGTGCTTGAAGCTTTTCATCCAAGTTAAGATTGGTCCCTGACCACAGTCTATTGGATTGACTTTCAGTTCACAGAATTTAGAGAGTACGTCCATGGTTGGGTGAAGGATGTGGAGACCACAGTGCATGAGAAGATTGAATAAACTGTGAAATGAGATATTAACAATCTGATTGGTTAAAACTGCGGAAAAAGCGAATTCGAGTAGGTGGGAGAAGAATAGAATACCACACCATGCATGGTGGAACACACTGAGGTACATGTAATTGAATAAGTTTCTTTCCCATCATCATTTTAGATCACTCCCGAGTGGAACTGTACCAAGTGCCTGTTGAATTTCAAATGCGTTGTTTGCATTTTAGAGCAAGAATGCTGTGGAGGCTTTTAAGCCGACCATGCTAATGGCCAGTCGTCAGCGTAGGCTCATCCTTACCTGTTGTATATGTCGTCCGTGTCTCCTTGCTACTAGCCTTGAGTCAAGGCTCCATGCTGTTATCGATCGCCTACAATCAATCGAGTACAGACTGGAAAAAGACTAATTGTGAAAGGCCGGGTGGATACTGGTGAATGCGAGCTCAGCCACAGAAACTTTAGGAATGTGACTTGAATTGAATTGAAAATCTGAATTTCTTATGCTAACCGATGTTTATGACTCGTGATCGATACCTGAGAGGTAGCGGCCAATCAGCAAACGTATCGTTCGCATCAATGAACCCTGTACCATAGAAGCGAATGTACCCGGTCCCATGATGTCATCAGCATCGACAGTGCGGATTTGCGCATCGGCATGCTCATGAATAATTCATGCATTCATATCTCCGTCAGAATCTATAAGGCCTCGTATCTCTCTTCGCCGAACGCTAGTCTTGTCTCGGCCATTACTTGACGAGGAATATAGCTAAATCAAAAGGCCTTGTGATAAGGCTACCTTACTCCTCATTCTGTTGTTTTTTTGCAGGTATCTTGAGAGAATTCACTCTACAAGCGTGGTGTTGATCTTCTCCGGATTGGTCTTATTTCTTGGGGTCGCCTGGGAGACGTAGGAGCTAGTGGCTCTTGTTTCTATTGTGTCATCTCGATTGGTCCTTGGGGTTAATTTCTCTGGTGCATCTCTTGAATTCAGTATCATCACCTCTCTCTTTCTCTCTCTCTCTCTCTCCCTCTCTGTCTTTACCTCTTGCTCTTGCACCCTCTTAATCTTTCTGTCTTTCCTTCTCTCTCCATCTCTTTTCTCTCTCACCCCTCTCTTTATCTCTTCTCCTTCTTTGTCTCTTGCATATTCTGCTATCACGTGGATAGGGTCTATGGATATCACCAGTCTCCCTTTCAGGTCTCTGTACCACAAGGCGTAGCAATCGATTATACTTTTGAGTTACGTGATTGATTTGCACATAATGATCAATGCAAATCATTCATTGAAATAATCCCTACGATCTTCCGCCAAGGCTTGTTTCACGGGGTCCATTCTCTCGTCACTGTTGCCTACTTCTTCTCTCCTCTTTTTTCGCTGATTGCCTTTTTCTTGCTCATTTACGGTGTTCTATTTCGCTCACGATCACTTGTTCTCGTGTGACAGATCTCTCGAGTGCTTCAGGTGTTACCTCAATTGCTCCTCTCGCATTCAACCCATCTTCCGATCTCCCTTGTTCCCTTGTTCTCCCTCGCTTCTCCCTCACTGTTGTTGTTTCTTCATTGAAGAAGTTCCTTCTGAGAGTTGTTCCCCATTTGTCCACTTGAGGATCCAGTTCAGGGCAAAATAATTTGCAGTCATTAGGGACTTTTTCCAGCTACCGAACCCAAACATGTTCCTTGTAGAAAAGCTTGCTTATAATTTATATCGGGCTCTTGCAGGCATTTGTAAGTGAAATCATACTTTTTTGCTGATTTACTTTACTGTATATATCCATATCTATATAACTCCTAAATCTCAGCCCACCTTTTCATATTGACTACCGGAAGAATGTCTGCTTTAAAAAAAACCGTGAAGATTTAATATTAAAAATGAAGGGTAGTTGTGAGGAAAAACGATTCAGCCAAGTACCCATGCACTGAACGGGTTTTGAATCCTGCACTTGCTATGCAGTTGTGAAACCACTCTGCCAGTTGCTTGTTCCCAAACCAATGGCTGTTTGGGACAGTTGAGAGTCCGCATGGAAACTGATAGAGTCCAATTTGTCGGCTTTTTTTTCTTTTTAACCCTTCCACAGGGTTCCTTTATTGAAATCACTATTAAATACATATTTACAATTTATTTATGTACAATACAATATTCCAGGAAATTGTTATAACATTTGTATAAAAAAGGAAAATCAAAGTGCAAAGGAAAGAAAAAATACATATGATATCTGATACCCCTTTCATAAACCCAATTATGCGGCTAATAGCAACATAATTTGGTCGTAAAATCGGAGGAGGACCAGAGTTATCCGCATTATTTTGATGCTGCAATTATCTGCATAATAGCGGCATCGGGACCAGATTTTGACTTTATGAACGCATTTCCAAATAATGCGTATAATTGCCACGGTGCGGTCACAAGGTTACCCTTTTCCAACACAACCGCATCGGAGGGGGCGTGTGCAGTTGTCATGATGATTATCCGCCTTTTTCAGGACGGGCGCTCGTAAAAATAGTGCGGATTATTTTCGGAGTTTGTGAACGCAATTTTTATTGAATTATCCGCTTACTCTTAGGCGGCTAATTGGAGGATGGGTTTATGAAAGGGGTATTAGAGACTTAATGTAATAAAGTAAAAGATGACCACCTTTTAATAATTTCTTCTCTTTCAGATTTGTTTTATATATATACTTTCCCATACCATAATAAGATTTTATTTCAGACAAAATATGGTCGAAGACTGGAAGACAGTGTTTGCATTTTGCTGCAAAAATTTCTTTTCTATCGATTAGTCGGCTTTTAGTTAATAGTGCACCCCACCCTCTGTGTAAAACTTATTTATAGACCAATATAAGTTTAGATTTAGATTTATATCATATTATCAAATTGTTCAACATCGATACTTTGTATTTATCACCATTCATACTTTCCTTATATCATTGCATATGTGGAACATAGTGATTAGTTTCTTGAGGGAGAGTTGAAACTATTTTATTGCAATGACATCCAAACTGTAATTCTATCTGGTATTAACTTAATAAAGATCATTGCATTGTCAATCTTCCTATTCGAAACCCGGCAATATTTCCAGTCCCATGCAGTCATGTTTGCGTAAGGGATTAGCATCACGAAAGAGGCATCTCAATAGTCGGTTAATAAGTAATCGTGCAAAGGGTTGCCCAGACGTCGGTGATATCGTTCCGGGATTCTGAAGACCAGTTCAGACAAATGATAATGGTGGCTGTACCGAACCCCATGCACAAGTTTATCTGCAACTGCACTCTGAATTTCAATTCAGGGTTTAAAGTAAATCAAAACTGGCTGTGAATAGAGACCAGCCGATTATTGAATGTACTTTTAATCTTAAAGATTGATTGTTAAAACTTAAATGATTTAATTTCAAATCTTTTAGCTTTGTAATTAAATCTACAAGGTTTAAATCTAATACTCAACTTGCCACTATGCACTAGGCCTACTATACACAGCCAATGTAGATTTTTTTAAATTTTAAATCTTTGAAATTTAGTGTACCGGTATATATTCTTGTAGTATGAATATGGTAGAATGATCATGGTGTGTTCTTGTAATAGGTCCATGGTTCTTGTGTAGCAAATCTCAGGGCCCTGTTGCATAAAAGTTATTATTATAGTAACTTTGCAATCCAATGGTAACTACCCTGGTAACAGTGCTAAGCAGCCAATCAGAATCAGGGATTTCAGGGAAGTTACCATTGAATGGCAAAATTACTGTAATAGTTATTAACTTTAATTGCAATGGGGCCTTGATGCAGTTTGAGTGACAGTGAATTAAAATGCAGCCAGGATCTGTTTTTATTTGCAGATTACTACAAGTTAACCAACTAAGTAAACACCGACCCAACACCAATCAAACTCCAAACAAACACCAACTAGACACTAAAGAAACAACATAGACCAATCAGACACCAACCAACCAAACACCAACCAACACCAACAAAGCACCAATAAAACACCAACCATACACCACAAATATTAAATGTCAAGCAAGGCATGTATTTCAAAATCAAGAACTTTTAATCAATTCGATTGCCCTCTTAAAAAATAAGTTTATTTTCAAAGTAAAAAAATAAAAGGGGCTAACAGTTCAGCTAATTTAGCTTACTCAGCTAACTTCAAAGCATTTTCCCCCATTACGATTGGTCAATTTTCATTTTTCTTTGCTGGTCAATTTTATCATTATAATGCTAATAAGTTTCTAAATATCTGGCAAAAATTTGCTGAACAATTTCTTGGATGGCTAGTGTTAACCAAACCTTAAATTTTTACATTGTATATGTTTTTACATAATAGAAGCCGTGCTGGTGTTCTGTATTACAGTATTCATATGTTTTAGTTTCGTGTACATCTCCTAGTCTGAACATGGCTGCAAGCGTGCTTGCTTGAATACCACTGGAAGTGCTAGATCGTGTTCAGGAATGAAATGAAAAACGGATTTGATGGCTTCTTTAGCCGACTCTAAGAAGATTTCCAAGAAATATTAGATTGCCCGATTGGCCCCGTCAGTTTGCTCCCTATGACTATCGCCGCTGTCCTAACTTCTCGCTGAGAATTGTGAAAGTGTTTTTTTTTTATTCAGTATGATTTTCGATGATCAGGGTTAGGCAAGTTAGACTTCAAGTCCAGATTTTCTTTTGCAAAGATCTGCAGCTGCTCAAACGATGCAATAGTGAAGACGGTGTTGGTGGTGATGATGATGATGATGATGTGATGATGGTAACAATGATGATGATGATAGTGGTGATGATGATGATGACGATGATGGTGATGATGATGATGATAGTGGTGATGATGATGATGATGACGATGATGGTGATGATGATGATGATGATGATAGTGGTGATGATGATGATGATGGTGATAATGATGATGATGATGATGGTGATAATGATGATGATTATGACGATAATGATGATGGTAATAATGATGATGTTGATGATGATGATGATGATGGTAATAATGATGATGTTGATGATGATGATGATAGTGGTGATGATGATGATGACGATGATGATGATAATGATAATGATAATAATGAAGGCAATTGTGATAAATATGGTGGTAATATCAATATTTACTGAAAAGTGAATAGTGATAGTTGTTATAACAATAATGATAAATAATAACAACTCATTCAATTCAATTCATTTTATTGTCATGAAAAAATAAAACATGAACATTAGTCTCAGACTATTATACATCACATAAGTTTACAGAATAGTGCAAGGGGAAAAAGTTGTCACAGTTAGAATACATTGATAGTGCTCAACAGTGGGCCCATTGATGATATACTCTATAGTAATAGTATACAATAAAGATAATAGCAGTATGATGAATATTATAATCATAGAAGATTAGTTAATGATGATGTATAATTGTGAATGCAATCGATGTGTATGTAATTTATCAAAAATAAATGTCACGTTTTCACTCCTGAAAGCTCTCAACATAATACGTAAACCAGTGTAGCAGAAAGATAGCAGAAAGAGTATGGAGTGTGAATTCTACCACTTTAATTGGCACTTGTTTTGGATAGCATGATTGTGCGAAGTTGTCCTAGGCTGTAATAAAAGGTTTTAATAGTGTTCTCTAACTCATCTTCATTGGATATTACTATCTATTAGTAAGAGCATGTTCAGACTCCAAAGCTTGTATGAAGAAACGTTAAAGGAATAGCAAAGTACTGTTAACATGGCAAGCAAAATGGACATTGCACATGTGTAGAAAAAACAGAGAAAGTCATTTATTGTGAAGGCATAACATGTACTTGTCTGACTGATAAAAAATATGATTTTGGGGGCATTATTGTCAGATTGTCAAATTATTATCATCAGAATTTTATTTTTGTGGCAAAGAATAGAATAATGAAAATTTAATCTGTTTACAATATGGTGCATGTGTGTTCTGTGCCTCAGTGAAGTCGCTTATAATAATGATTTTTAAAGGAGGAAAGGAAAGTATTATACTAAATTTTGGAAGATGATAAAATATAACACAACATTATTCCATGCAATTTGATTGTTTATGATGTTTTTTTATTATAATTCTCTTTAGTTGTGACGTTTCGTTATACGAGACCCAGACTAGAAGAAAAAACCTTATGAGGGTATATATAATCTCGTAAGTTATGGAATGGTGGATGTTATATTAATGGAGTGTAAACGATTTGTTGGTCAATTTGCTTGGACTTTGGAGTGTCCAATTAAGATTTAAGTCAGAATCCAACAAACAAACCAAGGAGCCTGTGTTGTATCAAGGTGTTGGATGCTGTAATCCAGGGATATGTTTAAGGGTGCGCAACTTTTAAGCAACTTTTTTCCCTAGAATCATGATTTGAAATACATTTAGAAAGACGTTTCTGCAGAATCACGTTTGCATTTTAGTCAAAAGTAAAAGTAACCATGTTTCAAATAACAAACATGACACACAGAAAAAAGGGGCGTTGGGAAAGACATTTCTGCAGAAACATGTTCAAACATGGTCTAATAAACATGATTTTTTAAATTTGAATCATGATTCTATGACATGATTATGTTGGCCTATTTCCGTTTACATGCTATTCTTTGCACTGCCAGTGGCATTCTTCGCTTTCGCTTCACACAGCAGCCGTACACATGTATTGGAAATCGACCGAGTATCTTTTGCGATAAAAAAAAAAAAACCTTCTTAGAAGTTGACTTAACCTATCTGGGCCAAACTGCGCACTACGATGGGAGAAACTTACAGTGTTCGAGAGAGGGTCGATTAAACCCTGATTCTGCAGTTACTGTGATTTATATTTCGTTTTCGAATCATGATTCATGTTTGTGATTCTAGATTTTATGAGGTCGCATAAACGCAGCCCATGCTTAAAAACTTTTTTTTAACCAGAATGGATGTGTCGAAATGTGTTTAGCTCAAAACACAAATTTGACTTTTGGGTTATTTTCATTTTTGAATAGACACAAAATGAGAATGCTGATCTTACAAAGCTTATGTTTGAGGACGTAACGTGGAGTTGTAAATGTGATCGATGATTCTTTAGAAATTTGTTTGTTGCGAAGAATGAGTGCAACGCTTTACTTACTGTGATTTTTCACATGACAGTTTGCTTGATGAAATGATTTAGTTATGTTAGGGAGCGCTATGCTCTCTCTGCCCCCCCCCCAATTTCTGGATCCTGCAATTATGATATTCCCTGAATCAAGGTTCACTTTGAAAACGAAAAATTCTGCATTTTCTCATTCCGCCATTGAAAAAAAAACAGCATCAACACACCTCAACAAAAATACTGTGCTATCAAGATATTTGATGAAGTTATCTATTCTAGATGCCTTGTGGTATTTAACAGGAAAGAATTTGTCGTCTTGGTTTGTTTAGTGATAACCTTGCTTTGACATGTTGCTAGGATGTGTAATTACAAGTGCTACAATTATGTAATACTTTTTACGTTTTATTACCTCCTAATGAGTGGAGAAAATAAAATGTTTTGGTAAAAAGGTGAGTCATTTCTTTGTGATGTCTGAGAAATGTTTATAGGTTATTTATTCATTAGTTCCGTTTGTTTTTGGTTTTGTGATGAAATATTTCCTTGTTTTGAGATGGTGGGGTGTGTGGGTTCAGGGACCTGATGATATAATGGAATTCATGATAGTTTACAGTCCCCTACTTCTGCAATAATTGATTTAAATGGTGATTCTATTCACCACCACCACCACCACCACCGCCGCCGCCACCACCACCACCACCACCACCGCCATCATCATCATCATCGTCATCATCACCACAACATGATAAAACAGTATGACTATCACTGGCATTTTTTCTCATCATTATCATCATCATCATCATCATCATCATCATCGTCATCATCACCACAACATGATCAAACAATATGACTATCACTGGCATTTTTCTCATCATTATCATCATCATCATCATCATCATCTTCTTCTACATCAACATCACCACCATCACCATAAAATGATCAAATAATATGACTATCACTGGCATTTTTTTCTACATGTGCAAGGATTTTGATTCACTAGTTATGGTTGGTGACTGTAATAGAGACAAAAAAAGAAATTCTTCTCTGAATTTATTAAAATGAATTATAAGTTAACTGTCGGTTTGCACTTTAACAGATGGAATGCTTAGATGTGATCCAATGTACCAGACAATGAATAATACATGTTCATCTAACCATACAGGCCCGTGATCCAACGAGCACCAGTCTGAGAAAATACATTACTTTCCATGCGAGTCACTCGCCGTCAGTGTTATCCAATAGCGTGTTGTGCGGTGAATGGCCCAAAAGCTCCCCGTAATCTGGCCGCCACACTCGCCAATCTGGCGTCATTAAGCTTTGCCCGTGAGAGAGCTATTGTGGTTTTAATGCCGATGTCAGTGGACGCTGGAATTTTGCGGGGCAGCGGAGCTGATGGGATGTGTCGTGTGATGAGATACAGCATCATCATTGAATAACAATCAAACCTGAGTGCATGCTGACAGGAGGCATCGGGAGGGAGAGAAGAGGACAGAGGATGGATAGAGGGATAGAAAGGGAGAGGGGGATGGGGCAAGGGGTTGGGAAAGGGAGGGGGTGAGGGAAGAAGGAGAGGAGATGGACGAGGGTTAGAAAGGGGAAGGGAGGGGGTGAGGGAAGAAGGAGTGGAGATGGAAGAGGGTTAGAAAGGGGAAGGGAGGGGGTGAGGGAAAAAGGAGAGGAGATGGAAGAGGGTTAAAAAGGGGGAGGGGGGAAGGGAGGGGGTTCGGGAAGAAGGAGGGGAGATGGAAGAGGGTTCGAAAGGGAGAGGGGGATGGGGAAGGGAGGGATGAGGGAAGCAGAGAAAAGAAGGAGAGAGGAGGGAAGAGGGTTAGAAAGGGGGAGGGGGAAAGGGAGGGGTGAGGGAAGAAGGATAGGAGATGGGAGAGGGTTAGAAAGGGAGAGGGGGAGAGAGAGGGAGGGGGAAGGAGAGAAAAGAAGAAGAAAAGATGGAAGAGGGATAGTAAGAGAGAGGGGAAGGGACAATGGGAAGGGAGAGGGAGGGGTGAGGGAAGAAGGAGAGGAGATGGAAGGGGATTAGAAAGGGGGAAGGCCAAGGGGAAGGGAAAGGGAGGGGTGAGGGAGGCACAGAAAAGATGAAGAGAAGATGGAAGAGGGATAGAAAGAGAGGGGGAAGGGGCAAGGGGAAGGGAGAGGGAGGGGAAGGAAGGAAGGAGAGAAAAGAAGAAGAGAAAATGGAAGAGGGATAGAAAGAGATAGGGGGAAGGAGCTTGGGGAAGGGAGAGGGAGCCTGGAAGAGGGAAGGAGAGACAATAAAAAGGATAGAGGGAGAGGGAGAGAGGAGGCAGGAGGGAGGGGGAATGGGAAAAAAGAATGAGAGGGGATGGAAAAAGGATAGAAAGAGAGAAAATTGAAAATAGTATTTACTGTACTTCCAGTATATCAATAGACAAATCATTTCACACCCGTTCCTTAAAATAAAGCAAAAATAAGTTGTCACGAACCGTAAAAAATTAAAATGTAGGCATTTTATATTACGTAACATGTAGGGCAGCTGCTCGTTTATGACATCACAAATCCAAAACTTAAAATTCTAATAACCTTCTTGACCTTTAATGGATTTTCCTCAAATCTTCACCAATACATTTTTATCATTTTTTTCCTAACAAACTTTTCTACAGGATGAACTTCCCCTTAAACACATTTGACTCTGTACTTCAGTGAGTATTTTTTTCATGTATTCCTGAATCAGATGCAATTTTAAAGGTTAAATTGTGAAAATTGCATTGTTTAATGCTCTGTCTCATCCGCCCATAGTTAAAGGTTGAATCTAATCCTTTTCTTGGAGGACTTCATAGGTGCTCTTTTCAATCTAGAGATGGTTTTTAGATTGGAATTTGTAAGGATTCCCGTACAGAGGTGCACATGTCTGTAAATGTGAACATACACATGTTTGGATTATGCACCATATTTATGTATCTCCCTAGTGAGTACTGTTAAAGACAATTCAAATAGCCTGATTTAGATTCGCATAGCATTACTCATGAAAAATCATATATGGGACTACACACCCAAATGTTTGGCCTAAACCATTATGTGAGACGTTGCATTATAATATCAGGGCATTGGATGAGCAGAATTTTCAACCTCTCGGCCCACTTGTCACAAACAAACACTCGTGTTGCATAAGAAGCCCTACAACATTGGGATATATCTAGTTCGGTGTCGGTACTGGTGTTGTTATTGGTGTTGGTACTGGTGTTAGTGTTGGTGTTGGTGATAATGCTTGTGTTGGTGCTGGTGTTAGTGATGGTGCTTGTGTTGATGTTGGTGCAAGTGTTAGTGATGGTGTTGCTGTTGGTGCTGTAGTTGGGTTTGATGTTGATGATGGTGCTTGTGTTGGTGTTGGTGTTGCTGTTGGTGCTGGTTCTGGTTTTTGTGTTGGAAGCACAATGTAGATTGCCTTCCTTAGCTCCACCACATACTTAATGTCAATTCACAAAAATTGTAAAAACTACATTATTCACAAAAATTGTAAAAACTACATTATTGACAGTTAAGTGTGACTTAGTGGAGGCGCGATAGCTCAGTCGGTAGAGCGGGGGATTCGTATTCCGGTGACCCGGGTTCGATTCCCACTTTTGCGCTAGTGCCCTTTGGTAAGGCATTAATCCTCAGTACCAGGTCCTTCGGAGAGGACCTTAAGCCGTCGGTCCTCTGGTTGCTTGCTTACAAGCATTCATGCTTTCTTAGCAATCAGGTAAAAAAATCATCACCACCACCACTTAAACTCATGTTTAGTGCTGACGTGCACATGATATGTAAGACACAATCTTATTAATTAATAAGCAGTAGTGCGCTTCCTCTCGGCATGATTCAATGAATGCGGTGATGCTTTTTATTATCATGCAACTGGACCTTTAAGTGTGGCTCCAAGGGGTTGTTGCAAGAAACCTGCAATCAATTGCAATTTCAGTCAATTTCAGGTCTTAAAATCAATCGTAAGTCTTACAATTAATCACAAATTTGCAATTGATTGCTGGGGCCCTTAACACAAATATTAACAATGATCATAGAACATTTTTCTACCATTGATTGCATTGAATACAATTTACAATCGCTAGCCTTTGTGTTACGGGACTTAGGTCTGCTCCTTAATGCAGCTAGAAAAAAAAAAAGATTTTGCTTCAGTTTCAAATGATATATCAGTTGTAAATTAGCAGTAGAAATTTGCAATTGATTGCATTTTTTTCTTGCAACACTCCCTTTGTCATGCTTCACTCTTTGTGAATACCTGCAGGGGGCGCTATCATAAAGCTGTTCGTAAGTTAAGAGGGACTTTAAGACCCACTGGTGATCCTTTCTTGTGGTAAATGGTATGCACCAAAATGTTCATTGGTGATTATTTAGCCCATAAAAAGGATCACCAGTCACTCTTTAACTTACAAACAGCTTTGTGAAACACCCCTAGGCCAAGTCCTTTTGATTGAGTCATTAGCTAGGAATCTTTGGCCAATCTTGACATGTGCGGTGCAATTAAATCTCGTTAAGTCGTTGAAGATTGATGACGGTCAAGAGATGAGGTGATCACGGTGATTAATTAATTTCTTTTTTTTTTCAAGAAGATGAGGAGGAAACTGGAAAGACATATGTCAGCCATTAAAGGAACAACTTATGAGTTAGATTCTCTTTAGAGACTGGCTTGTGATTATACTTACTCAACGTGTATGCAAAATGTGCCTTTTGACTTTACAACTTCAAAGAAAGCTTGAAATGATATATCCTTTAACAAATTCTTGAAGAAATGGAGATTTGAGATGAAATATGGGAGAACAAGAAAGCAGCTTGATGCCAGCCATTATAGGAACAACTTATGAGTTGGATTCATAATGAAGACACTG
This sequence comes from Lytechinus pictus, assembly GCF_037042905.1. Lineage (NCBI taxonomy): Eukaryota > Metazoa > Echinodermata > Echinoidea > Temnopleuroida > Toxopneustidae > Lytechinus > Lytechinus pictus. The sequence goes on from NC_087258.1 coordinate 19,303,224, forward strand.
TAAAATGTGCCTGTTGATGTTGCAGGTTCAAAGAAAACTTGAAGTGATCATATGTATTAATGAGAGAAATCTTGAACATAATGAGACATTAGGTGGAGAAGACAGAGAGATAGATAGAAGTATCAAAGGGACAGTAAGAAAGCAGTGTGATACAGTAAAAAAAAGAGCGAAGGTAAAAGAAGGAAAATTGATGAATTAATGGAGGGGGGGGGGGGGGACAGACAGACAGACAGACAGAATAAGAGACAGAGATACACAGAGGAGGATGAGAGAGAGATAGAGGCAGACAGACACAGAGAAAAGGGAGGAATTTTAAAGTAGTGAGGCCTAGAAATGTCCAAGAGAAAGAGAGAAAGTAGGGGAAGACAAAGAAGGGACATAAAGCTCTTTTTGATAATGAAAGCGATTTAAGTACAGAAGTATTAACTTGGATAAAAGAACAGATATATGAAATTATAATTGAATGAAATGAAATTTGAATTATGAGTCTGTGTCACTGTTTTCTTCTTCTCTCTGTTATTTGTTAATTTAACTTCATTTATGTAAAAAAAGAATGAATTGTTAATTTGCTTTGTTATTTTGGGTTACTTGTCAGAGCTGTATCTCCCTGTAACGCAATCAGCCTCTAGTGGTCTCCTAATGCTTTTTAGTGGTCTTTCAGAGGTCTTCTAAAACCCCTTCCAATGTCCCATAACATTCGAAGAGAACGACATGGGATTGCGTATCATGCCATCGACCGCAGACAAACGACAGCTGCAGAAGAGAAGAGAGAAAAACGATATCGGCGCACTTGATGACAGCGGCAGGTCAAGCTGCCGAGTATCGCTGTGCTTTGGCTGTGGCACGGAAATTATCTCCTTCATTACTGCGTCTGCGGGATTGCGTTTCTGGGGGGTGTTTGTGTAAGTTTGCATGTAGATGCACCCAAGATAACGGCGTTCATTTTCAAAAGGAGAAAGCTCGGCTCAAAATAGATTAATGGAATGAAACTCTACTCAGATGTTTACTTGGCAATATTGGAACGCAGGGCTGCCTGTTTTCTGATGAAACACGCTTAAGTTGAACAAAGATTACCCCGGCCACGCGTAAAGGTCAGGCCATTTGCGTAATCGTCGCTGATACAACACTGCTCCTGAGGCTACGATGAATGATCACAACAAAAAGAACCTGCTTTATACAGAATTCTCAATATTGTGATTATACATGATTATACACTTTTCTCAGAGAAGATGTATTCAAGCAAACTTTAGAATGGTTAATTTAATTTCTGAAATGTCTTTTCAGTTATCATCTCTGAATCCACAATTCTGTTGAAAAAAAAATTGTGCTAGAATTGTATTCAAGATGGAAGAACAGTGGTATTTTGTTAATACCGCTGAAATTGGCCATCCTCCATATTTTGTATGATGTATACGATTTGTTAAATTTGAACATGGATATATTTCATTATTTTTATATGGAAATAAATACAAACAAACAAGATCTTGTAGTAGAGGAGGGAACTTATCTCTGATAATTGTTGAGTTCCTTTATTTTTACAAAAATTTCTGACTAGCAAAAACAAAACCCAAAACAATAATAAAGTTAAAAAATGTTTCTCCCCAAAGAAAGTAAATGACTGTTAAACGAGAGGGTAAAACTTCATGAAAAAGTAGATAATGGCAGTTTATGGCACTGTATTTTTTTTTTTTTTGGGGGGGGGAGCTGAAGGGGGAGCTGACAAGGCCCCCCCCCAAATCTCTCTAGCCTTGATCCGCCATTGGCTTGAATGCTTTCTACTTGTTTGAGTGTAAGTATGCAATTGCTTGTTAATTTCACTCTGTCATGCATGCCAAATATTTATATGAATAGTGAAATTTGCAGAAAATATTTGAGGTACAGGAGGGACGAGGTCTCCAGCATGTATGTCAAAGTCCTTCATACCCCTTTCATAAACCCAATAAAACTCAATTATGCGGCTAATAGCAGCATAATTTGGTCGTAAAATCAGAGGAGGACAAGAGTTATCCGCATTATTCTGATGCTGCTATTATCCGCATAATAGCGGCATCGGGACAAGATTTTGAGTTTATGAACGTATTTCCAAATAATGCGGATAATTGCCATGGTGCGGTCACAAGGTCACCCTTTTCCAACACAACCGCATCGGAGGGGGCGTGTCCAGTTGTCATGACGATTATCCGCCTTTTTCAGGACGGGCGCTCGTAAAAATAATGCGGATAATTTTCGGAGTTTGTGAACGCAATTTTTATTGAGTTATCCGCATTACTCTTAGGCGGCTAATTGGAGGATAGGTTTTATTGGGTTTATGAAAGGGGTATCAGATTCTTTAGCTCTGGGTGCTAGAAGTGACTGCTAAAAGCGACAAGGAGAGTATCGCTGGCTTCACTATCTCGCGATCAATTGTGGAAATCTATTAGCACAGCTTGCTCCATCTGGTTGCCTGGCTGGCTTTGGAAAGTGAAAGGTCAGCTCTGTCCATCTCGCCTCCAATTCTCCTTCATCAGTGTCGGCCAGAGAAGGCCAATTTGTCACCTCCCGGCATCCAAGGGGCAGTCGGGACGTTCAAACTCTTGCTCAAGAAAGACAGACTTGTTTTGTTCCTGTGACCCCAGTGTGTTAATATCCCGTGTTCTGCTAATTACTTTGCCACACAGAAAATAATTGTGTGCTAATTTTCCTGAATAGCCTGGCAATTTTCCTGAATATGTTTGCTGTCACTACGCTGTGAAACTAATTAGCTTGTTCATAGAGAGAGAGAGATCGCATTTTGTTAACAATATTTAACTTGCTGTAATTCAGAGTGTGTTAGAATATTGTTACCTGTATCAGTAAAATTGTGGTCAATAAAGGGATGAATCGTTTTCATCCTCCTCCTGCTCCTCAATCATCTTCCTCACTATCCTCCTCATTATCTCCCTCATCATCCTCCTCATCATCTTCCTAGTCCTCCCCCTTCTCTCCTAGCATCATCTTCCTCCTCCTCCACCTCCACCTCATCATCATCATCTTCCTCCTCATCATCTTCCTAGTCCTCCCCTCCTCCCCCTTCTCTCCTAGCATCATCTTCCTCCTCCACCACCACCTCCTCATCTTCCTCCTCATCAATATCTCCTTCCTCCTCATCTCCCTCATACTCCATCTCCTCCCCCTTTGTCCTCCACCTCCTCGTCCCCCTTCCTTCCTATCATCATCTTTATCATCCTCCTCCTCCACCTTCTCCTTCTCTTCCTTCTCTTCCTCTTTCTCCTCCCCTTCATCATCATTTAGTCCATATACCATTTGGTCTAATTGGACTAAGTGTTAAAGGGATGGTCCAGGCTCAGAACATTTATATCTTAATAAATATAGGAAAATTCACAGAGAAAAAATGCTGAAAATCCCCACTTTCCTTTTTCTTATATTATTAGATGAAATCATAATTGTTTCATAATTTCATACATGTGTAAATGATGTGTCTCCATTATGATGAAATAAGATGCAGCAATAAATGACTAATGCATGTGATCAGTTGTCAATCTATCTATCTATCTATCTATCCACCCATCCACCCAACCACCCACCCACCCACCCATCTATCCATCCATCTCCATCATCATCGTCATCATCATCATTACCAGCATCATCATCATTATCATCATCGCCATCACCACCATCATCATCATCATTATCATCATCATCATCATCATCCTCATCGCCATCACCACTATCATAATCATCATTATCCTCCTCCTCCTCCTCATCATCACCATCATCTTCATTACCATACAATCCCCTCATCATTATTATCATTCTATTTTGCTAGATATTTTGAAAATCTATTCATTTTTTTTTGTTTTTTTTGGGGGGGGGATGAGGTCATTGTGTTCATGTGTTTTTATTTTTTTGATTGGAAATTTAATGATGGAAAACAAGAAAAAAAAACCCAATTATTTCTAGAAGTATGATATAATTTTATATATCTTAATCAAAGTTTCAACTCAATAATATATGAGAATAACTAAATAAATTGGCAATAATCTTTGTGCAAATGATAAATGTTCATAAAAGATGTTTCTCCATGAAATAGGGGGGGGGGTCACCTTCAACACCCCCTAGTCATTTAGGGCTATTGCAATGAAAGCTAATACTTGGTAATATGACATGCCCTATAAATATTTTATGATTTTGTGACCTGGATTTACTGCAGTAGATGATATAATTGGATTCAAGGCACTCAATAAGAAAGGTTTGACACTTGAAACTACAAATTACTCTCACAAATTCAAAACGGACAAAAAAGTACTCAAGCTTAGCCTGGGGAGGATCGGATGATGCCTTGTTGTGATACAGTGAGAGAGAAAGAGAGACAGAGAGGGGGACAGAAAGAAAGAAAGAGGGCAAAAGATGGGTGAAAAGGAGAATGTAAGGGATGAAGAGTGAATGAGAGAAGAAGGGAGTGGGAGGGAAAGAGAGAGAGAGAGAGGGGTCATTAAGAAAGAGCCGAGAGAGAAGAAGGAAAAGAAAGATGAAAAAGAAGAAGAAGAAGAAGAAGAAAAGGGTGAAAATTTGGAAGCAGTATAGGAGGAGGAGGAGAGGTAGTAGTAGGAGAGAGGATAAAGGCAGTGATTCAGTGAGAAAAAAGAGTCTTGATATCATTTGAAATGGGTAAGGGTGTCATTTTTAATGGAACAGTGTAATGAGAAGAGAAAAAGAGTGAAGGGAGAGAGAGTTGACAGAGATTGAAAATAATAGGAGATGTCATGGATAAGAAAAGTAGTTGAGTAAAATGGGAAAATTGACACTGTGAAATTGGGTTAGGTGTTATTTTATGATGCAATCTAGTCTGCTCAGTTGCGTAGTTTTATGAAAAAATAAAAAGAATGCTGAAACTCGTTACCGCCGGTGTTTTCTCATCGACCCCACAATTCTCCCTTGGGTATGGTAGCGTAGCGATGTCTTAGCAGGGGAAGAAGATGAACGACGTAATTATTCCTGCGTCCTTACGAAACCTGTCGCTATCTTCGCATCATTGCTTTGCAACTCTGCGCCGATGCCCCCCCTCTGTGTGTGGGTGGCTCGGGACGACGACGTTAAGTTCATTGGATTTGCACGGCTGCCTCCCGTGAAGCCATTGGGTGTGCATGATGGTGTTGCGATAAGTAATGGGCGATGTTTTCAACGCTGTCTCTCTCTCCGCATTCAAAGTAGCTAGCTGGGAGAAGGATGCATAAGGAATGCAAAGACACCTAGTATAGATTTAATGTCTTGAATTTAGATGTAATGCACTCTGAGAAAATGGATGCGTTGTCCGATCCAGTAGGACATCGTTCTCACTACCTTCCTCAAACTACTTTAGTGGAAACTAGTTTAACATGTAATGATAACGTTCGAAGCGATCTTCTAAAGCGGTTCATGAAACCACCTCGCGAAGTAGTTTTCAAGATCGCTTTGCCTCATTAAAATAGTTTTAGCATAAGTGAGGACACAACCGTTCATCCGGAAGTGATCTTCGCACATTTTGAGCGCACTACTCTACACACTGTGTGTAGAATGCCTACAATGCGGTTTCGAATTTCGCCCGAAACGTGTCACCCCTCTGAGAGCGTTCCCATAGCAACAAGATCACTTTACGCGAAGTGATTTTGAAAACCACTTTCAGGTGATCAAATGGGAACACTAGCAAAGCGATCTTTCAAACTGGTTTCCCGAACCAGTTTCCAGTAAACTAGTTTTAGAAAGCATAATGAGAACAGGGTCTCATACCCTTTTTACACAGGCTAAAATTTCCTTAACCCCGTACTATAGGTGGGGCTAAATGGCAATTTAGCCCCACCTATAGTACGGGGTTAAGCTTAGCCCACTTTCTTTTTACACAGCATTTTTGCAAAGTGGGCTAACCCCACCTATAGTACGGGATTATTTGGCCCTGCAAAAAAGCAGGGTTATCCCAGCAATTGCGGTGCTAAGAGCGATAGTACGGGGTTAAGATCGCTAGTGTAAAACGAAAGTGGGCTAAGCTTAACCCCGTACTATAGGTGGGGCTAAATTGCCATTTAGCCCCACCTATAGTACGGGGTTAAGGAAATTTTAGCGTGTGTAAAAAGGAATGAACCCTCAGTGCGCTCGTGAATATTCGTGAGCTACCACTAGTCCGGGGTTAGCGAGTTTCGTGTGTGAAAAGCAAGCATTCCTTATCCGGGGATAGCAATAACGATTTGGCATGTGTGAAAAGGAAAAAAAGATAGTACGGGGTTAAGGATAGTACGGGGTTAGCGATAGTCCGGGGTTAAGAAAATCCTGTGTAAAAAGGGTATCAGTAACCATTGACGATCGTTCACTGTCTTGGAAGTTGATTGCAAAATGACAAGCTTCCCAACTGAAACAGCATCTGTCTTAAAGTCTTTCCAAGAGCAAGCTGCTTATAACACAAATGCTGACAGTTACTCTAAAATTATTTACTATTTGACAGTAACATAATACAGAAATTTTGTAATATTTGAGATATAATTATTTAAACCAACATATGACATAAATGAGTGTAACTGTTATTTTTAGGGCTTAATCACTTTCTGTGGGGCGCAAGGCACATTTCTGTATCACAGGACATACTGGAAAAGTTTATGAATTGATTTCTATTTCTAAGATACCATGAAATGAGTATTTCTATTTAATTTTTATTTAAAAAATATCGGTCTCACATCTACATGTAAATCCATGAAAGAGGGCTGTGCTTGTGTGCTATCCTATTTAGAATGCACGCATTATGTCATTACAAATGACTTTCTCTCTTGGTAAGCGATACAGATTTTAGAAAAAGGGTTTTGATTGAACGGCTGAGACAAATTGGAAAGCTATGCGGTCAGCGAGAGCTCGGGTTGTTGAACCCGCAAACAGAAATGTCTGTCTGATAAAAGGACACAGCAGGCACACATGTGGCCGTCTGCTGGCTATGAGGGGCATTGTAATTCATTTCCTGTTACAGATGTAGTTCTTCTTTTGAGTATCTTGTGATGGAATTAGAAAGTGTTTTTACCTATACTTTGATATTAGGCAAAATGCCCGACGAGCATGTAACTAATGATCTACTTTTAAAATAAATCAATTAATGGAGATTTTTTTACTAGATATATTTATAATAATAATGATATTATTTTTATTATAATTATTAATGATTTGTATTACTAGATTGATTAAATAATTATTATTGTTATTTTTGTGAAGATTCTTTTTCTAGATTTATTATATTTTTAGTAGATGTATTAAAAGTATTGTAATTAAAGGGGGAGAGAGAGAGATAGAAAGAAAGAAATACAGTTATACACTATAGATAGAGAGAAAAAGAGATAGATAAAAAGATAGAAAGACAGACAGACAGATAGATAGATAGATAGGGACAGAGAGACAGAGTCAGACAGGTAGATAATTAACACAATTGTTACATAGTATGTGTGCGTGTTTGTGTGTGTGAGAGAGAGTGATGGGAGGTTCAGAAAAAGAAAGAGAGAGATTAAGTTGAAAGGGAAAACAAAAATTGAGAAAAAAAATCTTAGTAAAGAAGAGAGAATCAGTAGTTCATTTTTTTCTTAGAAATCTTGAAGTTTCTTGGGTTAGTCAGTTGATATCTACCTTAGATATCGATTTACTTTATTCAGATAAGGGAATTTTATTTGTCTTGCAAGTAAGTATGAAAAAACAACAGCAGCATTAAAAGAAATTTTAAAAGAATCCTTGAAATTTTGTAAATGACTCAAATTTGGCAACAGACTTATTAAAAGAAAGGTCATTACCACGTCTAGGATGATTTTACATCAGTTGTTTTGATAAGCCCCCCCTAGATCCGCCACTGTTGAATTAATAGCCAATTTTAATAATAATAGCCAATCTTTATACAGCGCTTTTGCCAGAATGGCTCAAAGCGCGTTACAGCATATTTTAACCCCGGTCATTGGATTCATTTCAATCCCACACGAAAAGTGCACAATTTTCACTCCCTGGGGAGCATTCCTTGCATTCATCGCAGCCTCATTATGGCGCTGGCAAAATTAAACATACAATATCTTTTGCATCCTACCGGGTACCCATTTAGCACCTGGGTCGAGAGTGGCAAAGTGTGGATTAACGCCTTGCCAAAGGACGCTAGACCGCGGTGGGATTCGAACACACGACCCTCTGTTTACAAGGCGAGAGTCAGAACCACTACACCACGGCTTTTCTTTATGATACATCAAATTTATTCGTATTTTTGTATTTTGGTGATGATACAGCTTGAAGCGGCTTGAATTTCAATGCATATTCATGCACATAAGCTTCTTACAATCCAGAACTTGTTTACGGCTTTAAGGGACGTAAAACCCAAGTCTAATTCCATTTAGGGATGAGTGACATTTTTTTTGTAATCCTTTAAAGTCTTGGCCAGCTCGGAAATCCTCCTTTAAGCTGCGTGTGGAACATTCACGGTGGAGCGTCTCGGTGGTCCGTTATACGTCTGGAGAGATTTCCCCCGATCAATGGTGTAATGGGGGCCGGGTTAGCGCCTCGACGCAGGCTAATTCGGCAAGAGCGGGGGTAGATTGTGTTGGCTATTTAGTGGAGCGTGAGACGGTAATTGATTTGTGCATGCTCTCATGAATATGCGATGTTCCCACAGTGGATAGCTTGTACTTAGGAGCGTCTTGCATGTCAGGTGGGTTCTCTGGGGTGGGAAGGCTAGTGGATCGCCAAGATTGAAGTAAAATAGGAGTGTAGACATGTAGGGGTATGTATGGTTCCCAAGGGTGGTGGGGGGGGGGGTTTGCTTAGGATGAGGTATAGGATTTAGACAGCTGGCAGCCGTCTGTTTTGAGGAGTTTTTTAACATTTTGTTTTTTTTATTTCTCCTCATACACAGACGGCTCGCTACCGTGCAGCCACCATTAGGGGACTTGCAATGCAAAATCCCCCCGTCGGGGCTCTTCAATTTTTGTCTTTAATGAAATTTTTTTTTGAAAATTAATGCGACCAAAATACAAATTAACATTCCCTCTTGGCATTTATTGCCAAGAAACGGAGAAAAATCAAGTTAAAAGGAACAAAAACAGTGACTTACCTCGGCTGTCGCGCAAATTCACTTCCCTGTTTTATCCGATCTTAAGTACATAAACATATGGCCATTGAGTCCCCTGTACAGATCGCGCTAGAACTTCGGTCTCTGTATTTGGTGAGTGAAGCCAACGGAGTTCAGCTGAACAACCAACATAACAGAGACCGAAGCTTTTGGTCTATATAGGATTGAGAGTGTATAAATAGGGATATCAGTGGTTCTTAAGCATGAGGGGGGGGGGTGAATCCCTAATCATGAGGTGGTAAAGGTACAGGAGGGTATTAATAGGGGTATCCATGATTCTCTTGGCTGGTGGGTAGGTGGAAGGGGGGGGGGCTGATGGATTGCCAAGTACGAGGTGCAGGAATAAGAATGTAGAGATAGAGATAAATGGTTCTTACGGGGGGGTGCTGGTGCATGGATTGCTCAGTTTGAACCATAGTCTGTAAACAAGTATCTGCTATGGATGGAAGACGAGGTCCATCGAATAGAGGATGTTTTCGAGATAAAATGAGGAATGAAGTGGAGTGGGGTGAGGTGAAAGGTGTTTGGTTAAGGTGGAGGGTTGTAGGGTCTTTGATAGTATTATGTGTTTGTGTTGGGGGTATAAAAGGGAGTTTGTTGAGACAAAGCACCACACCTTACTTTAATACCAGATCCTTCATTTTTAATTAGAAATGAAAGGAAAAGAAAAACAACACCCCCTCCCCGTCTAGCTTGATGGCTACGCCCCTTTGCGTGGTGGTATTCTTTTAACATTTAACTTTTTTTTATACACAAGTAAAAATTCTGCATGCATAATCATGTAGGGCAATCTAATTGGGGTTTCCTATCAACTTAAAAGTGCTAGGACGATACTTTTCAGACCAGTAGATTGGCAATTTATGTCTCCGAAATCATACATTGTTTGGGATCCAGCAGGGAGTAAAAAGGCACATAAGAATTTAATCATATTACGTTAATAATCATGTGCGTAGTGCCTATAAAAGAAGTCTAATGTAGCAAAAGCATGGTCTAATGGGAGAGTAGTTAACTGTATGGCCGTCCAATGACATAAAGGAAGCAACTCTATGGAGTGAGTTTCTTAGTAAATGAGGAAAATGTGCCATTGATTTATGTGGAAATAAAGAGTTACTTGAATTTAAACCTCTTTATTTCAGAAATTGGGGGGCTATGTGACTTCTATCCCTTCAGCATCACGTTGAGCATACAGAAATCATCCCAAATAAAAAAAGAAGACAATTTTTAGGAAAACAAAGAGTTGCTTCCTTTTGTCATGGGCCGGGAGTATTTTACTCCTTAGCAACTCAACATTGGTAATTCAACACTTAAAAATTTGTTAGAATATGTCCATTACCCCTAAGTTAGAACGTACCATCTATATTATAATCTTAAAGGTTTTCACTACATCTCTGCAAGTTCGAAGTTAGTATTGATAGTGTGCCGTGCAGTAGGCTTGAGTGATATCTGTAACTGAGAAGGGCATGTACATGAGGAGACGCACAAAATGATGAAATGGCGTTGCGCATTTATAATGCAGCCTTGTTTCTAACGACAAGGTCGTTGAGCCGCTTCACCCGTCCTCTCCTTGCAGGAATGCATTGTGGTGATGGTTTAGCGCTGCGTTTATGATTTGCTTTCCCCTGATTCCTTTGCATAAATGCATGAGGGTTAGCGTATGATTGATGCATTCACGGCAAGGATAATTTCATTTCACCGCCATGCATTAGGGCAATATGTGTCAACTTCACCGCAGAAATCAGGACAGATGTGGGGAATCGACGAGAGATAGGGACCGCCGCCGATGCCACCGGCGCTTAGTTATGAATTTTCTAGTATGGAAGGGAGAGGGAGCGGTGCTGCGAGCCATAATTCGCTGGGGGTACGGGAGCGGGGGGTCGCCGTGGTTGGCAAATTGAAAAGAGAGAGAAACGAGGACGCATTATGCAGAAAATGAAGTTTGAGAAATTGAACATGAATTAACAATGAGATAGGGCATGTAGACTTGTTGAAATCAGGAGTAGACGAAATGTCATTTACTACGTAGTGTAGTTCTGGTTGCGCATATTGTCGATAATGGAATGCACATACACAAGAGGGGTTGTATGAAGGTTGGGGTAAAAAAAAAATGTTTTTTTGCATTGTGCAACCTTCTGAGTGCATCAAAAAAGGCATTGAACCACAGTTCAATTAGTATGTCCTTTTTTCCATAGTTATTCAAATCACAAGGTAAACCACAGTTTCATATTTGTATGTGATTGGCTGTTTCAGTGTTTAAATGAATAAATAATCCTCTATACCCTGACCTAGTTTTCAGCTGAAAAAAACCAACAATTTTTTTCCAAAATTCAGTTTCATTCTAGAATGAAAAATATGAACAGGAAATTGTTTTATGATGTACCTCTGACATATTGGGCTTGATTCTTGCTCTTAATTATCTTTGCTGCTACTTTGTAATTAACAGTCAGTCATTCTACTTCTGCCAGTACCTCTTCATGTAAGCTTTTCAGGAGTCATTTATCATTTTGAGCCTTGAATTAGGTTAGTGCATTTTAGATGTGATATACTGTATGGAAAACTATAAACATACAAATAGACTGCTTAAAGGTAAAGTCCACCCAAGAAAAATGTTGATTTGAATAAATAGAGAAAAATCAAACTAGCAAAACGCTGAAAATTTCATCAAAATCGGATGTAAAATAAGAAAGTTATGACACTTTAAAGTTTTGCATATTTTTCCCAAAACAGTGATATGCACAACTCAAATGAGACATTCGATGATGTCCCTCACTCACTATTTCTTTTGTTTTTTATTGTTTGAATTATACAATATTTCATTTTTTATAGATTTGAGAATAAGGACCAACTTGACTGAATCATATAATATTTAACAATGCTCATTCCACACGTTCAGGGAGGAATTGATCGTTGTTTCACTTGACAATGAGGAGAAAAATAGAATATTCCCTATTTCATGTAATAAAATACAAAAGAAATAGTGAGTGGATGACGTCATCAGTTTCCTCATTTGCATACCCACCAGGATGTGCATATAAGTGTTTTGTGAAATTAAGCAAAACTTTAAATGTCATAACTTTCTTATTTTACATCCGATTTTGATGACATTTTCAGTGTTATGCTTGTTGGATTTTTCTCCTTTTACGCAAATCAACTTTTTGTTGGGGTGGACTTGTCCTTTAAGGTGGAGTGAGGGCAAGATTTTTTTTATCTAATGTAAGAAAATGTCAAGGAAATTTCCATAGTTATTGATTAATCAAATTTTGCAATTTTCAAAGAAATAGTAAAATGAGTAGTGAAGAGAGGAACATGTTTATTATATGTACATGACATCATATTTTTCATGTTTTGGGCAGTGATTAAAAGCAAAAGAAGTAGAGGCGAATATTTTCTTTCAGTAAAAAAAGTATTCTACGTTTTGTGCATCTAAATTATGGACATTTGATGAGTAAGTGCAGGTACAGACCAAACCATTAACTTAAGTGATTGAACTTGTCATATAAGCACCTATAAGTCCTAAATATTCTAGGCATTATGGTCATACAGATGGCTGGCATAATTAAGGTCTTTGAGATCAAAGAAACTCCTTTTCAACAGGAAACGACTCTTTCCATAACACGCGAAGAACTATTTTATAACACCTGCTGTTTGAATCTAAATAGTGAGCAGTTAAACCTTGCTTTGAATAAAATTATTCATCATTCACTCTCCTGTGGCTTTTGGCACATTTGATGATGAAAAAAAAATCATTAAATGTTTATTTATTGAATAATTGCCAGAACTCAGTTGATTGGTGCGTACGGGACAAATATCTACAATTCAATATGCTTAACAAGGCAGAACCAACAGGTTGTGCTGTTTCCGGTGTGCAATGAATTCTGTAGATGACATCCTTCTAGATTGAAGCTGAGGGTGGGGTGAGGTGACTTTCTTTACCCCTCCCAAATGCTGACTTAGTAGATTGAAGCCTGAGTTTCTGGCGTGCAATGGCTACTGCAGATGACATCCTTCTAGATTGAAGCTGAGGGTGGGGTGAGGTGACTTTTTCTTACCCCTCCCAAATGCTGACTTTGAAGATTGAAGCCTGAGTTTCTGACGTGCAGTGGCTACTGTAGATGACATCCTTCTAGATTGAAGCCTAGGGTGGGGTAGGTGACTTTCTTTACCCCTCCCAAATGCTGACTTTGTAAATTGAAGCCTGAGTTTCTGGCGTGCAATGGCTACTGTAGATGACATGCTTCTAGATTGAAGCTGAGGGTGGGGTGAGGTGACTTTCTTTACCCCTCCCAAATGCTGACATTGTAGATTGAAGCCTGAGTTTCTGGCGTGCAATGGCTATTGTAGATGACACCCTTCTAGATTGAAGCCTAGGGTGGGGTAGGTGACTTTCTTTACCCCTCCCAAATGCTGACTTTGTAGATTGAAGCCTGAGTTTCTGACGTGCAGTGGCTACTGTAGATGACATCCTTCTAGATTGAAGCCTAGGGTGGGGTAGGTGACTTTCTTTACCCCTCCCAAATGCTGACTTTGTAAATTGAAGCCTGAGTTTCTGGCGTGCAATGGCTACTGTAGATGACATGCTTCTAGATTGAAGCTGAGGGTGGGGTGAGGTGACTTTCTTTACCCCTCCCAAATGCTGACTTTGTAGATTGAAGCCTGAGTTTCTGGCGTGCAATGGCTACTGTAGATGACACCCTTCTAGATTGAAGCCTAGGGTGGGGTAGGTGACTTTTTATTTGGATGGTTTTTGTACCTGTAGGGAATATAAGTGTTGTGTTCATTGGAAGTAAGTGGCACAAAAATGTTAATCAGGAAACTGAACCAGCAATATATAAAGTACAAAATATAAGGTGCCTCTTATTTGCTATTTAATCATGATTTGAAACACATTTTGAAATATTGAAGAATCATGGTTCTGATTAATAATGAAAAGTAAAAGTAAATGTGTTTCAAATCACAACCATGAAGTGTGGGGAAAAAAGGGCGTTTCTGCAGAATCATGTTCAAAATTGGTAGCCTAAACGCAGCCTTACTCATTCCATTGTATTCCTTCTGAACAGCCGCTTATGCAAGGAAGACATTGGCTCCCACAATTCACATGAAATATACCCATCTGTATTTGCACTTTCGACCAAACTAGGTTCGAGAAATTAAGTTTCTTAAATTATTCAATAATTCAGAGACATTATCTATAACACTGCTCATAAAGTGGATTACTAGTACATCAACTGTTTGTTGTAAAACATTAAAATTATTGAATTAAAAAACTATTCCATAATTTGGTTTCACATAATAATAACTTTACTTGGTTTTAATTATATAGCGCTTGAAGCTTTCTCTATCAGAAGTCTCCAAGCACTCTACGGCAATGCAGCAAGCAGCAAAAAAGTGAATGCCTGGCTTGCAATGCAGCCTTTAAATACGAAAGCACAGACATAGTCCCAAACAGCCTTGACATTGCGCATGGGAAACGACTTGTCATTAGTTTGTTTTCGGGCAATCAAATAATCAATGAATTGCTAAGTCGAGCAGTGGAGAGCCGGTCTGGACGGAATATGAAAAATCATTATTTGACTACAGTGCATGCCTCTACAGTTAGGGCCAGGTAAGGTGTCAAACAAGCCTTGCTTATTTGAAAATCTTGTGTGCTCTACAGTAAAAAAAGAGAAAAAGAAAAAGAGCAGATGCTTTGGAAATGGTTTAAACAATATTGGCACAAATATTGCTGTTTGTTGGGTGGCTGAATGACATGATGGGGGAAGAATTTAGCATGTAGTCGAGAAGCGGGTGGTATGGAAAATCATTGACTTGAGAAGGGAAGGGTTAAGGGGAATTAAGTATTAAGAATCAATGGCATAGATTGTATTTCCTTTGAGGCAGGTGCAAGAGAATTGCAGCTTCATGTGCCATGTAGCTCTTTAGTCTTTAGTAATGAGAAAGTGATGGAGAGATGCGAAGGGTAGGGTGACGGGGAAGAAGGGAAAGAGATGGATAGATGGATGGATGGATAGATGTGAATAGAGAGAGAGAGAGAGAGGCAGATGGACGGGTAAGAAAGGAATGGAGAGAAAAGAGTGAGAAGTAATCGCAGAGAGGGAGAGAGAGAGAGGTGGGAGGGGGGGGGGGGTCAGACAGAAAGCTAAAATATTTATAGGTCTCCGGAGAGTTGAAGTGGTAAATATTATAAATGAGACTAAATAGGCCTAAACGTATCTGGTCATACGGGAAATGTTATGATATTAAGTAGGACAAATAATATATCAGGAAAGAGAATGGTATCTCTATAGAAGGGGGGTATTTAGAAGGGAGGGGCACAATGCTACAAAATTATTGGGGGGGGGGGGTAAATGATAACCCCTCATTCATTAGAATTTAGTTATCCAAGTGATATGTTGCATCCAGTTCGATAAACAAACTTGTGATGTACAACTTATCATCAACAATCTTCCCTTTATGTGTTTTCACACCCTCCAAATAATAAGTCTCCTTTATAGGTTTATGTATAACTCTTATGTAAAATTTTCTTTAATAAAAAAAAATATATATTTTATTACTACTGTTTTTAACTTGTTGTTATGGTAATTGAGCCATAAAATCTCTAAGTGGATTCTTGCATGAATATAAAGTTATTTGCAAAAAAACAACATAAAGCTAAAATATTTATAGGTCTATGGAGAGTTGAAGTGGTAAATATTATAAATGAGACTAAATAGGCCTAAACAGTGTTTGGTCAATATGGGAAATGTTATGATATTAAGTAGGACAAATAATATATCAGGAAAGAGAATGGTATCTCTATAGAAGGGGGGTATTTAGAAGGGAGGGGCACAATGCTACAAAATTCTTGGGGGGGGGGGGGGAGGTAAATGAAAACCCCTCATTCATTAGAATTTAGTTATCCAAGTGATATGTTGCATCCAGTTCGATAAACAAACTTGTGATGTACAACTTATCATCAACAATCTTCCCATTATGAGTTTTCACACCCTCCAAATAATAAGTCTCCTTTATAGTTTTATGTATAACTCTTATGTAAACTTTTCTTTAATAAAAAAAAATATATATATTTTATTACTATTGTTTTTAACTTGTTGTTATGGAAATTGAGCCATAAAATGTCTGAGTGGATTCTTGAAATGAATATAAAGTTATTTGCAAAAAACAACATAAAGGCAATAAAAATGTATTCTTAAATTTATAGCATTGAACAGACATGGCAAACTGCTACTATCCCCAAATATCTCCCATGTATTGTGTCTGCATTTGTGCTCCCTCTTACCAAGCAGAATGAGCATTTTGAAATGTTATTTAATACTATTATTTTTTTTGCATTTTTATAAGTATATTGCACTAGTGGAAAAGGAATTATTTGTAATCTGCAGCAGAGTAATACACATGTTCATTCCCTTCCTTGTTACGAGAGCGGGAATATCATTTGAGGTGGAAAGGTTTATCTCCTGATATGAGTTCAGGGTCAGTCGCAGACAGATTTGCGTTTAATCGCAACTAAGAAATATCAAGCGCAAGTCCTTAATGCTCGCTTTTCATTGGTTGAAAATCAACTTGCGATTACTTTTAAGAGTTGCGTTCGATTTCAGTTCTTTCTGCAACGGGGGCCTCAGACGACAAAGAGAGGAAGGGCTGAAGCGGCTCGTAAATTCTTGGATGTAAATTCTGTATGTTACCATGATGTCTATTTATCAGAGCATGTTCGGAGTGATGCACATGTGTTAAGCTGTGCATTTGGAGCTAAACAAATCGTAAATTATCTTCGGGGGACCTGCTAGTTTGGACTACATGAAATAACATAAGAGTTTGTTGATAATGACCCTTGACCTTTCAGGAAGGAGTGAGGCCAAGAATGGGGGTGCCTCTCCTATAGAAAGAAAAGAAAAATCTGGGGAACATTTTATGAAACATGCAGTTAGTGATAGGCTACTGAAATTGTAGCATCTGATTGGTTCAGAGCAAATTTGTCAGTGGAAATTACTGATAACATACTTCATGAAACAGTCCCCTATTTAAAAAAAAAGAAGAAGATACAATGGGATGTAAAATTGTGAGAAATCCCAAACATCAAATGAAGAATTAAGATGGGGAATAAGTAGGAGTTTGGTATGGGTCTCCTTTCCATATATAGGAAGTCGTAAAGATTTGTATCAAAAAGATAATTGAAGGGGGTGGCAAAATATCAACATTACATCACATTGCTTTTCCTCTTGGTAGGACAGAACTGCATGGAAAGGTCAGGGGCGGGAGATACCGGTAGATAGATGGATTGATAAATAGATAAAAAGAGATAGATAGATAGATGGATAAGATAAGTAGGTAGGTTGGTAGATAAATAGAAAAAAAGAAAGATAGATAGATAGATATATTGATAGATAGATAGATAGATAGATAGATAGATGAATGGGAGATGTGGGTATAATGATAAAGGAAATGCGGAGAATGAATTGTTTAAATTTAAACAAATAAGAAAGGGTAAAAAAAAGTATGTCCACATGTTCTTTAGATGAACACTAAATGACGTGATAATTATGATGACAAAATCAAAGACAATGACAACATCAATGAAAAAAAAGTTAGTTGAGGGTATAATGATGGTGATAATGATCTGTAGATAAATAGAAAGTAGAGTGAGAAAATTACTTGGGGGGGGGGTGGGGGGCACATGCCCTATGGCTACCACTCGATCCAATGATACTATGAAGTTTCCACACTTACCCTTGAAGCTTTTGAAGATGCAAATCAGTCATGAATTCGTAATATTCTAATTAACAGAATTCTTTCTACTTGGAAAAAAAAAACCCAAATGAACAAAGAGATGATGACTATATTCCATGATGTCGCTCATTTCACAGTATGTAGCTTCGAAGGAGAAAATGAATTCATAATTAACCCCCATGGACTGCAGCCCAAGTGGACACAAATTCATGAAAGGAATGAGAAAAGCATGAAGGAAATGAATGTAGAACAAGGTTTACGGCATGGTCATTTATTACGTTGTTGAATATGATTATTCTCTTGCCTACCAGAACTGTACTCGTACTGTGCCTAAGGGAATCACAGAATATCCTGGTCAATGGATCATGATTTCATTTTGGTACCGTTAGGTGGTTTCAGAGGTTCGAAGTTCATCAGTGCCAGGTATTTTCTGATTGGGAAATTTGCCGTGATCTCCCCGATCAGAAAATACCGGGGTTTTTTGGCAGTGTGAAAGCAAATTACGAGTACTATCCCCTGAAAGAAAATACCGCTCAATAGTATTGAGGTACCTGTCAAAATTAAAAGAACTTTCGCAGGTATTTTGGTATTTCATAGCCCAGCATCTAGTTGGGCACGGGCGCTTGCACCATGGGTGGCTGCCGAGCTAGCAATTTTGAATCTTGTGCCTTGACTGCTTATCAGACCATACTGCGCATGCTCGTAACTTCTAGAAGTTTCCCCGAAAGGTATGTTTCGGGGAGGTGTGAATGGAGAATAATTATTGCCTCTTTGTTCACCTGAAAAATTTCTCGTAATTCAATGGGGATTCTTGTGAATGAGGTGGTATCAATTGAAACCACCTAATGTCATGTTTTTGTCTCGCCTGCATAGCAGAGCGAGACTATAGGCACTGCTTTTATGACAGTAACGGTGGCGTCAAGACTGAAATTTTAACTGAAGGTTCAGTTTTTGAAATTACATCATAACTTGGAAAGTACTGGACCTAGTTCATGAAACTTGGACAAAAGGGTAATCATGTATTACTGAACATCCTGCCTGATTCTCTGGTCACATGACCAATGTCAAAGTTCATTTAGGGTCAATGATCTTAGATCATGTTGATACTTAATACATATATATGTGTGTTTCAAAACCATATTCATATCTTTCTCTTTCTTCTTTTTATTTCTTTTACAGGTAAGACAATGTATCCAAAGTGATTTTCCTCTATACAGAGATGAAACTAATAGTCATGGGTATTGTAAGTATTTTGTTATCATTTTCTGTGCATGTTTTAATTACCTCTTTCTATTTAAATAAACTCAGCAGAGCAAGATTACTCAATAAGTTGTAGTATTTGTGAGGGTTTTCACGGTGGTCAGCGATGGCCTATCGGCTGTAGTCTGCTGTGCAAACCCTTCACTCGAGTTAAGGGTCTGAATATGCAGCCTATCAATGCCGTGTGTACTGAAGCAAGTTTTGTATTCGCTAGTCTTTGCGTGGAGACCCACTTGTTGATCAAAGTTTCAATCAGGGTCTGTGCCGGCAGACTATATCAGCTGGGGGAGGGAAGGGGCCAGGGGGTGTGGGTGGAAGGGGGACAGGGTAGGGGGGAGGTTGGTGGGGGAGGGGAAAGAGGGGGCAGGGGATGGGGTATCATGACTGCCACATTCAGTGGAGAGGAGGAGTGTCAAAAACACTGATAAAAACTGATGAATTTACTTTTTTTTTTCTTGAGGAATGTGGGGACCATGCTAAATCAAGCCAATTGTGATTTTCCCTGAATTCTAGTTTGGTGCAGCACACTGTGCAATTTGATCTCTTAATATATCCATTCATTATTCATTGGTATATATATATATATATATATATATATATATATATATATATATATATTCACATATTAATATTGACCAGCAGCACAGGCCAAAGGGGTCAATTTTCAAATTTGTGAATTATAATGTAATTGCAAAGCAAATAATCAAACCTTTATTACAGAGTATTATCAAACTTGACATCTATCTGCAAGGTATATAATATTTCATGGCATGAATGGTACTACGAAGAAAGGGATAGCAAGGGGAGAGAGAGAGAAAGAGAGAGATGTTAGTGAATTATGTTTCATACATTCGAAAATAAAAAGTAAATCAGTATTGATATTTACAATCCGCCCTTACCTGAGTGAAATCTTTCTCCTCAGGCCTTGAAATTTTCATTAATTTAGATTTTTTCTTTTAGAAAACTAATAAATAGCGCTCCTCCCTGCCTTTCAGAAATTCTCGTGTTTGTCTTGCATCAATGTCGTCATATTATACTATTCATTAATCTGTTTGCTTTTGTCTGTTCAGCTCTTCTTTTCTGATCAATCTTGATCCCTGTATTTCATTGTAGTATTGCTCCGTCCCTCTTTCTCTAACTCCTTCCCTTTTTCTCATTTCTCTTGATTTCATTCTCATTCTTTCGTTCTCATTCTCGTTTGTGTCTTTCTTCTTGTTCATTTTCTTGTTTTCCTCCTTATTTTTGATGTCTTCTTTCAGTCCCTTCATTTTTTTTCTGCTTCTCCTTTTTATCTATTAGTAATTACATTTCTAGGCTCCATTCTAGATTGATTTGATGTAAATCAGATAATATCAGATGTCACTATGAATAGTGACAAATTTTAACTCTGGATAAGATATGAAATTTTAAGATATGGTTTTATGATAAATGTCTGTAATTTAGAGTACACTATCACTATTAATTTTCTTTTCCTCCCCTTCTCATCATTCTCTGATTTCTTCTTCTTCTACTTCTTCTTCTACTTCTTCTTATTCTTCTACTTCTTCTTCTTCTTCTCCCTTTTCTTCTTCCTTTTCTTCTTCTTCATCATCTACTTCTTTCGTCTATTTCTTCTTTCCTCTTCTTCTTCCTTGTGTCACTATCCTCCCAGGTCTATTTGTTTGGCTTGCAACTCATCCTAACTTTTCCATTCATCACAACATACTACTCCATCTTTGCACTCTCACATTCTGTCTATCCCTTCCATTTACTTCCTCCTACTTCTTTTCCTTTTTCCGTTCATTCTCCTTCTTTTTCCATGTGTCACTATCCATCTCCGAGGTCTATTTGTTTGGCTTGCAACTCATCTCATCTTTTCCATTCTTAACGACATACCACTCCATCCTCGTCCTCTTATAATCCGTCTCTCCCTGTTTCTTTATCTTCTCCTCTTCCTCCCCTTTCCTTTTCTTCTTCCATTTGTCGCTATCCATCTCCCAAGTCTTATTTGTTTGGCTTGCAACTCATCTCATCTTTTCCATTCTTAACGACATACCACTCCATCCTGGTCCTCTTATAATCCGTCTCTCCCTGTTTCTTTATCTTCTCCTCTTCCTCCCCTTTCCTTTTCTTCTTCCATTTGTCGCTATCCATCTCCCAAGTCTTATTTGTTTGGCTTGCAACTCATCTCATATTTTCCATTCTTAAAGGAGAATGAAACTCTTGGAGCAAGTTAGCTTTTGTGAAAGCAGAAAAATCAAATAATAAGATCAACAAAAGTTTTGAGTAAAATAGGACTAGCAATAGAAGAGTTATGAGCATTTGAATGTCGAGATCACTAATGCTATGGAGATTCTCCCATTGGCAATGCGACCAAGATCTATGATGTCACAGATGAACAACTCTCCCCTTTTGGACACTGAAAATATACCTCAAAACATCTCTTTTTGCTCATTCTAATCATATGACAAACGATTCATCAATGATATAATGTTGTGAAACCTCTGTACTTGTCCTCTCATAAAGAGAACACCTCACCTTGTGATAGACTCTATAAAAGTGAGAATATAAGTGAAATAAGTATTAAAGTAATGAGGGAGTTGTACGTGTGTGACATCACAGATCTTGGTCGCATTGCCAATTGGAGGATCTACATGGCATTAGTGATCTCAATATTCAAATGCTCATAACTTTCTTATTATTCATTCAATCTTCCTCAAACTTTCAACAGTATGTTTCTTTGATTTTTCTCTTTGATATGGATTCAGCTGGTTTCAAGGGTTTCATTCTCCTTTAACGACATACCACTCCATCCTCGTCCTCTTATAATCCGTCTCTCCCTGTTTCTTTATCTTCTCCTCTTCCTCCCCTTTCCTTTTCTTCTTCCATTTGTCACTATCCATCTCCGAAGTCTATTTGTTTGGCTTGCAACTCATCCCCTCCTCTCCATTCATAATGATATACCACTCCATCCTCGTCCTCTCTCGTTCTGTCTATCCCTGTTTCTTTATCTTCTCCTCTTCCTCCCCTTTCCTTTTCTTCTTCCATTTATCGCTATCCATCTCCCACGTCTTATTTGTTTGGCTTGCAAGTCATCCCACCCTTTCCATTCATCATGACTTACCACTCCATCCTCGTCCTCTCACGTTCTGTCTCTCCCTGTTTCTTTATCTTCTCTTCTTCTTCTTCCTCCCCTTTCCTTTTCTTCTTCCATTTATCGCTATCCATCTCCCACGTCTTATTTGTTTGGCTTGCAAGTCATCCCACCCTTTCCATTCATCACGACTTACCACTCCATCCTCGTCGTCCTCTCACGTTATTTCTCTCCGTCCCATTTATTTTTCCACTTTCAATCATGGCCAGCTTGTTATTTTCCACCCATATTAACCTAATAGGCCGCAATACCAGCCTACCAGTGAATGCGCACATACCCGATAGACCGGAATACCGGCCTGAAGCCTTGCGACTTAAAGAACAAGGGTTCTCAATGTCTGGTGATCTTTTAAAAATGATGTCGTCTTTGTAGTACGTGTGGGGATATTTAATCGATAATTTCAGTCAAGATTGGTATTGATTTCGGAATGTTTTAGCATAAAAAATGGCCAAAATATGCTACTTTACTGCGGTGGTTTGTGTGGCATGTGCGGTAATACATGGTGTAATATGCGGCGAGTTAATAAATATGACTTAAGTAAAAAGTTGATAATTCTGTCTGTAGAGTATAAGAAGCTAAACAACTTCAGCCTGGTACTATTGGGGGGAAGATGCTGAGTTTATGATTGTGGTCATGCAAATAATTCAGGGTATGGGTCACGGCTGCCCCAAATAATTTAGGGTTCAAAGGGTTAAAGGGATGACACTCAGTGAACTGTAATGGGACTGCAAGGTGAAAATCTCTATTGAATCTTAATGTAGGCCTATACCTGGCCAGGATACAGTAAATCTCCCATTATATGATTAAAATCTTATTAAACCATTTGTTGAAATTTCATGGTATTTACACAACCCACAAAAGTCCTCTGTATGAGCATTATATTTTACTTAAAGATGAATACCAGTCGTAGTAATGATCTTAGAATGAGTTCGAACAGAATCCAATAAATTTACCACCAAGTGTTTGTATAATTTATAAATAAAAAATATGTGCCAAATAGCTCTGGAAGAAAATGCGTAATTGCTGAGAAACGAGTTAAATAAGCACGGAATTCCATCAAATGTTGGGTATTTCTCGAAGCAATATTAATACACTGTCTCACAAATGCTTTCCTGTGCCAGTGATCACCAGAATTATCGATTTTGAGGGCTAAGATTTCATGATTTTACAAAAATAAGTTTACATTAATGCGCCAGATCTAGATATATGATGATTTTTGACAATTATCCTTGATTTAAGAGACTTTCTCATGAAATAATTGTTTGCTGCAACTACTGTCTTTTATCTTTAAATGTACTAATAAGAGGATTATTATGACATTGTCGCCGGTCGTGCCGCCTTGGGGTGGTAAAGATCCGCCATGGTGTGGATCCACATGAATTAAACTTCAATTTCAGGTTTTATTTCCATTTTTCCAATTAAACATAAGACATGCCATGTCGTCTTTTTTAATCTTTTATGAACTGAAACATTATAAATTAGTATAATCATCATTGACTCCATCTTTTGTTGACATCAAAGCAAGATAGAGGTCCGCTCTACACAGAATATGAGGAAAAAACAATATTGTAAAATAGAAATTGACTAGCAACCACAGCTTGTAGTTTTGTGGATATCTCAAGAAAGGAAGAGTAAATTTAAAGAAAAGAGAAAATATACAGTAGGCCTATACATTTTTTGTTCTCTCTCTCTCTGTCTCTTGCTTTTTCTTAAAGAAAATAGAAAATATACAGTAGGCCTATACATTTTTTTGTTCTCTCTGTCTATTGCTTTTTCGTAAAGAAAAGAGAAAATATACAGTAGGCCTTTACATTTTTTTTGTTCTCTCTCTCTCCGTCTCTTGCTTTTTCTTACATTATCCCTCTTCCCCTCCTTTATTCATCTCTTTGTTCTCTCTTTCATTCTCTCGTCGGTCTCTCCTTTTCTTACTTTATTCCTATCTCTGTCACTCTTGTCATCTCTGTCAGACTCTCTCTTCCTCTCTCTCTCTCTCTCTTATTTAATTTTATATTCCATCCATCTACTCCATAACCTTGGTTTGAGGATGTTTGACATGATATTCATGTCAAAGTCAATGTGACGATGTGGATTTGATTTCTGTTTGCCCATCGATGCGACGCTTCCTATGTTACATGTCCAACAGAGAAAATGAGCCTTCTTTGCAATTTAATAATGCCGACGCATCAGGGAATGGTGCATTGCATGTGAAGGTTTCTTTTTTTGTAAAAAAAGCTTCAAAAATGGTTATTTGGACAGATGAATTTATTCTTCTGCAATTTGAAGGTTTCAGAAAAAGCATCAGTAACAAATTTCTCAGCATCATTGTGAAGGTTATTGAGATGATCAAATCTTTGTAGTGAAAAAACATTTCCTGTTAAATCATTTTTTTTCTGTGTTGCATTTTCATGCGGAGCTTTTTGGTGTATATTAAAAAAAGCTTCAGAAATTGTTATATGTGCATTAGAATTTATTATTAATATCAAGGTGTCAGAGATATGAAAAAAATCAGCTCCACTTTCATTATTGTGAAGGTTTTTCGGGATGATAAAAGCATTGTAGTAAAAAAAAAACATTTCCTGTTAAATTTTTTTTTTCCTGTGTTCCATTTTCATGATGAGCTTCTTTGGTTTATTTTAAAAGCTTCAGAATAGCTATTTGTACAGTTGGCATTCATTCTACTTTGAAATGAAGGTTCATAGATATAAAAAGGCATCAATCAGTTTTATGCTTTTGGGTCTATATAATGATAATGATAAGAATCAAAATAATATGGTACTTGTATAGCTCATATCACTGACCATAGGTGTCTGTATGCACTGAGGAAAACAGACAAAGAAGAAGAGTTGATTAAAGC
Source organism: Lytechinus pictus (assembly GCF_037042905.1). Classification (NCBI taxonomy): domain Eukaryota; kingdom Metazoa; phylum Echinodermata; class Echinoidea; order Temnopleuroida; family Toxopneustidae; genus Lytechinus; species Lytechinus pictus. The sequence goes on from NC_087258.1 coordinate 19,328,277, forward strand.
CGTTATGTAGACTGTTTAATAAAAAAGAATGCTTTAAAAATGAGTATATAGATATACATAATAAATGTAATAAATATATACTGCTCACACTGTTGCATTATGGGTAGAGGGTCTGGTAAAATTTGAATAGTTGGGGACATTAGGTGGTGCTGTTCAGGCGGCTGGTTAGTTAATATTTACTTTAATATATTCTAGTCCTCCTAATTCGGCATCTTATTTGTACACATACAAGGTTAAGGTCACCTGCTAATCATCTTTCATAAGCGTTAATCAACCAGCTTCATTCAGGGTCTTTTCACACGTGAATCTTGAATCATCATTGTAATGATGATTGGGATTGTAATCGTGACTGTGATTAGCGTTCGTGATTCTAATCATGTTCTAGTTTGGTTTCACACGTGCTAAATATTCGTCATTAGCCTTATTTTTCACTGAAATCATTTAAATTGCGATTTTTACTGTGTGAAAGGGCGGTTAGTCATGTCAGTGGCATCAAAATTTGAAACCCTACAAAATCTAGCTTTATTACTTAACAGATATTCACAACATGTTTTTTTTCTCATTTGCATAGTTTGAAGCCATTCTGATTTACGAAGCCCTGTCATTAGTGTGGCATAATGAATAATATGTTTTGTCAAATATTGAAAGTGCTTCAAATTAGTCTGATTTGTTTCTTGAATGGTTCTTTGTTGAAGAGCTTCAAATAACTTTCTATGAATATTTCGTTGGGGAGGACTCACTCACTAATATTTTACGAATATTCTAAAGCAGCTATGTGAAGATGAGAAGATCTGATGAATAAAGTGAGCGATTTGAGTCGGTGTAAAAGCAAAAAGAGAGATACTACGGGGCTATCATCCAGTTGGTTTATTTTCAATTGGTCGTCTACCAATTTGTCCATTTGCCAACTTGTCTACTATAATTTGGTCTACCATCAGTTGGTCCACTATCCTCATGGTCTAACTGTCATTTCGTCCACTCTCCATTTTGTCTAATAACCAGTTGGTCCAATAGCCATTTAGTCCATAATCCATTTGGTCTATAAATTGGACTAAGTGTTAATTTGGCGAAATGAATGAAAATAAAATGGATATCAGACCAACTGGTTATGAGACGAAAACGTCATAGAGGAACTGGTGATTAGACGAAGTGATAATTGGACCAAATGGTTGTTAGACGAAGTGTGGATGGACGGAATGGCATTAGGCTAAATAAAGATAGACCATGTTTGGAGTGGACAAGTTGGCAGTAGACGAATTGGCAATTTATCATCCAGGTAAACATTAAGAGGGACTCTCACACTAATATTCTATAGCAGATTAGCGAAGATTGAATTGAATTATTTTCAAGAAAACCGAGCGATATTAATGTAAAAAGCCAAAATAGAAATACAGTAGTAAGTAACCATCATTGAGATATCCATTCGAGCGGAATCTCTCACTAACATTCTGAAGAGGATTGGTGAAGAATTTTTTTTTTTAAAGGAGAATGAAACTCTTGGAGCAAGTTAGCTTTTGTGAAAGCAGAAAAATCAGAAAAATCAAAGAATAAGATCAACAAAAGTTTGAGTAAAATAGGACTAGCAATAGAAGAGTTATGAGCATTTGAATGTCGAGATCACTAATGCTATGGAGATCCTCCCATTGGCAATGCGACCAAGATCTATGATGTCACAGATGAACAACTCTCCCCTTTTGGACACTGAAAATATACCCCAAAACATCTCTTTTTGCTCATTCTAATCATATGACAAACGATTCATCAATGATATAATGTTGTGAAACCTCTGTACTTGTCCTCTCATAAAGAGAACACCTCACCTTGTGATAGACTCTATAAAAGTGAGAATATAAGTGAAATAAGTACTAAAGTAATGAGGGAGTTGTACGTGTGTGACATCACAGATCTTGGTCGCATTGCCAATGGGAGGATCTACATGGCATTAGTGATCTCAATATTCAAATGCTCATCACTTTCTTATTATTCATTCAATCTTCCTCAAACTTTCAACAATATGTTTCTTTGATATTTCTCTTTGATATGGATTCAGCTGGTTTCAAGGATTTCATTCTCCTTTAATAGAAAAACCGAGCGATTTAGTCAGTATAAAAAAGCAAAAAAGGAAGATATAGTAAATGGACTATCATAGAGTTATTATTCATTCAGTGGGCCTCTCACTTATATTTTGAAGAGGATTGGTGAAGAGTGAAAGTGATGTTGAATATCCGAGCCATGCCGTGTTTACCTACTTGTCACTAGCAGTGGTATATTGTATATTTGTCCAGGCGTGCCTGCCATATTGATATAGTATGCTGAAGAGTAAAGTATGCTAGCTACAAGTATGTTGGTGAGACGGGGAGAGGAGAGACGGGAAAAGAGAGAAAGCAAATAATAAGGGAGGAATAAGAAAAGAAAAATCAAGAATAGTAATGATAATGATGATGATTTAATTATTATAATGCTGAATTGCTGGTGGTGCTATTCATTGTGAAGTTTACAATGATGAATTATACTGATGATGATGATGGTGATGATGATGATGATGGTGATGATGGTGATGATGGTGATGATAATGATGATGATGATGGTGATGATGCTGATGATGATGATGGTGATGATGATGATGATGATGGTGATGATGGTGATGATGGTGATGGTGGTGATGGTGATGATGGCGATGATGATGATGGTGATGATGGTAATGATGATGATGATATGATGATGATTAGGATGAATGTGGTGATGATAATTAAAAATTGTATGGTTAACTTAAAAAAAAAAAAGTTGGATTTCGAAAGGTTACCATTGAAATTAAAACACATGATAAAAGTCAAGAATGTGATTTACTGTGCAAATCAATTAATTGAATAAAGGTTAAAACAAAAATATGTTGGATTTTGAAAAGTTACCATTGACATAAAACTATGAAAAGATGAGATGACGATGAAAGTCAAGAAATTATGTGCAGTACAATAAAGGTTAAGGATAAAAACACGATGTATTTTGAAAGGTTTCCATTGACATAAAACTATTAAATAATGAGTTGATGTCATCATCATCATTGGGCACATCACTTTTTTATTTCTTTTTAACTGTATATGTGTAGCATGCTTTTAATGCTCATTTGGAGAATAGTAGGAAAGATGTACATGGGGTGAACTTAAAAATCTTTTCATTTCTACTTGGAGCCAGAAAGCCTTTAATTAGCTTGTATGGTTTTTAAAACGAAAAGCTGACGACCTCCTGTTCCTCAAGATTTCAAGATGCTAAATTGCAGATTCGGAGTTTATATGTGAAGTCTTACAAAGAACCAGATTTTGAATGTTTTAAAGTTATATCTCTAACGGTGCCTAATTAAGCTTGTTTCTAGATTTTACTAGAGAATGACAAATCTATTTGAACGATTGCACTTTATCAACATGTTATATACAAAAGTTGTTTGGTAATCTTTCAATTGATATGAAATCTCTGTATTTTTTTGTGGAACAGAAGTGAGCTTCCCTTTTGACAATAAGGCCTACATGTTCTGTTTTTCAATTTTTTATTGATCAATTTTGTGTTTATGTCATGAGAGTACTACCCGTAAACAACTTCAAATCAAAACTCAAAACACATCTTTTATAAGTAGTTTTGTATAAACATTTAAGCGCTGTAGAATATACATATATACACATACTCTGTTGAATAGTTCCCGCTTTCTGTACATTATTATTATTATTATTATCATTATTGCTATTTTATTATCATTATCACTTAATCAGGCAAAAGTGAAACTAAAATCTTATCTTGTCAGCGAATCCTATTTTAGCATATATTGATTGACATATATGTAATATTCATCCTAAAAAGTAAAAAACTGATAAAATTCCATACTTCTGGAGGTATACGTTTCACTGAAAATAAAATCAGTTAGATTACAGTACAGTGTAGTGCCATGGGCATTGAAAGTATTGAAACTCGTTAAAGAATCTTACAGGAACAGGACATCTTTGTTTCTAGTAACCATCAAAATCTTAAACATTTTTTAAAATCCTATAAATAATATAAAATGAAAATGAATTGCCTTTTTGAAGAAATTAAAAAATATCCTGGTCTTCTTTCCATCTTAGAGTTTCCGAATCCATAAATTTTGAGAGAATAGAATTAAAAAGTTATGTTGTTTTCGGTAAAGTTATCAAGAAATATTAATGACTTCTCCCCCCCCCCACTTACAAAACTCCTGAATATTATTTTAAGGATTATCTCTTCTTAATGTTTTTTTTTTATAGCTTTCTAGATGTGTAATGTAAAACTTCTCAATAAGGCTGTCTGCACCAGCCCGAGTTTTCAAATTAGCTTGCGGCTATTTCTGATCCGGCAAATTATCCCAATCTGAACAATCTCGAGATTATTTGTAGTGGAGACGCAATTATCGCGCTAGTTCGCTGGATTAACCTCGAGATTGCAATCCCAAAATTCCAAGCCAACTTGGGATTATTTGCAAAATAGCGCGCTATTTTACGAATTATCCCGCTAATTCGTAGGTGCAGACGCACTCGGGATTATTAATGCACGGCGTCAGACCATAATGCATCGAGCAAGAATCGCTCTTCTTGCGATGGTGAAGACAGGGTTTCTTGAATCTCGAGATTTATCGCGAATAGGGCTGATCGGGCTAAAATCTTGAGATTGAGCAAACTCGGGCTGGTGCAGCACCGCCCAATGTGTCAAACCAGGCTCTGCACAAAAATATATGACAGTAGTATTAACAGCTATTGTATAAACATTGGCCTGCAAATTATTGGACAGTTATATTCATTCCTCTTTACAAAATACCAATTTTCAGATTGGCAATGCAAACAAGGCATTCTTGTTATGATTTATCGTGCTGCTTACTTCAGCGGTGCTGTAATCAAATACATGTACTCTAAGATGTTCAGCGCTCTTCTGCTGTGCGTGTAAATAATAAATGTGACAGAGAATATTCTAAATCATGACAGTGCACTTGTTCACTTCCCGGAGTGTGTTGTTGTGGATTCTATTCAATTACTTTACAATGTCGTTATCATTGGTCGTGCACATAATTCATATATATTATATTGCAAATTGGCAATTATTTTTAGTCTGTGCTTGCTGATTCATGATTAAAATTAAATTTCTCTGCCGAATCTGAGTGGGCAATATCTGGCTACTGTATTTGATATTTGTATTGAAATCTGGTGTATTCTTATTATTAACTTGGAATTTCTCCTAAAGAAGGAAAGAAATTTCCATGGATACTAGATCTATTAATTTGTATTGAGTATTTTTTTATGTTTTATGTTTTGTGCTCAATACAATGTTTCTAAGCGCTACATAATATTACCCTGGCTTTTGCACGGCTACCCTGACTTTCGCACGGCTACCCTGATCAGGTGCTCGAGCATTCAAGGAATTCCTTCCTACCGGGTACCCATTTTACTACACCAGGGTGGAGAGTGGCAGCTGTATATAAATGCCTTGCCAAAGGATGTCTTGGTGGGATTTGAACCTTGGACCTTGTGGTTCAAAGTCTGGAGACACCCACCGAGCCACCCAGCCACAACGCCTCAACAGAATCTCCCATATTTATATGATTGGAATGATATGAAGGAATGTAATAGATTTAATAGATGAAAGACAGACAGTCCCCTTTTGGGTATAAAACCATTTTGCAAGCACGAAAAGGGCCAAACTTTCAGAGTATTATCTTTGTAGCTTTCTGATATTGCAACCTCAAAATTATGAAATGATTTAACTGTTTATGGGACCCTTTTGTAAGAGTAGTAAAAACATGAACAAAAGAGGATGCTAGAAGTATTTCAACTTTAAAGATTAAAAACTTTGAAGAAAAAAATCCAGTGGATGAAATGAAGTAATGGTCATTATATGCACTTTTGGAAGAAAATTAATGTTAGATGATACTACAGTATAATTAAACATTTACTAATGCTTCATACAGGCTTTGCGAGGGATTGAAAATAGAAAATTTCACATGAAGAAATTTATTTACAAATTGATGAGGGTCCTCTGGGAGTGTTACATGAAATAATTTGTCAATGATTTACTTTGATCAACTGTTATAAGCTACTGAAAACCTCACATGTGATTGGTTGAGAGCAAATCTTGACAGTAAAAGTCACTGACAAGGTGCTCCTTGAAACACTCCCCCGTAGTGCCCATAGTGGTTATTTATGCACGCGGAGGAGATTGTTACGATACTTGAAATGGTTCGAATGGATGTTCCATTAAAGAAGGAAACATGAATGGACGTACAGCGATTTTACCCCTGGCCAGGCCATCCGTTGCCATGGCGAAAAATCTCGTTAGGTAGGTAGTTTCTTTCGACTTCATCAGATTAAGATGAGCAAAGAGGGGGAATCTGGGAACGGAAAGTGGGATGTTGAGAGGGAAAAGGAAGTGTTGTGTGATCTCTCATATACATTTTAGCGTTGATATGTACCTGGAAGTTCCATCGGCGGAATGGCATTGTAAGATAATTTTTGGTCGTTTCATGAATTTGTGAACAGGGATATTTTAGGTCTTGATGATGTCATTGGCTCATTTTTTAACAATGGCGTAGTGATCTAGTGATGTAATTTGAATGCTCAGAAACAATTCATGTCTTTTCCTTGGAAGATTTTTTGTATGAATGTTGTCACAAGTAAAAGTCAATAAGTTTGTTATTGTATAATTTTCATTGAAATAATTTACTACATGATCAAACATAAGTAATATTCAACAATTATAGCATTTTATACAATAATCCCTGCATACTATTATCGCAGCTTTAGCACAACTACTCTAATCGGGCGCTCAAACATTCAAGGAATTCCTTCCTACCGGGTACCCATTTACTACACCCGGGTGGAAAATGGCAATGTAGATAGGCGCCTTGCAAAACTTTGCATCCTGGGTATGGGAATAGGGACTGTTTAGCTCTTCCAAGACTCTAGAGCTGATGCCATTCATCTCGGCTGTGGCACCTTTAAACCTTGATGGCTGCCGCATTGATGGAGTAGTAATTGGAGTCTGTGTGCCCGCATGCCAGTGTCGTGGAGCTTGTGCCGAATAGATAGGTGAAATATCCTGTTGCATTCCGCCAACACGGTATGCATCAGATCACTCAGCACAATAAATGAAGAATATGACGGCTAAAGAGATGGAGATGAAAAGAGAACGGTGAAGTGTGTCATGTAGTAAAATAGCCAGTGAGTTCCGCTGAAAACTGTTATAAGCTACCAAAATCCTTTCATCTGATTGGCCCGGATAAAAATAATGAAATGCTACCACTGGTAAATTGCCAATTCATCCACAACTCGTTCATTCACCACATGGTCTACCTTCATTTAGGCTACTGCCATTCCGTCCATCAACATGTCGTCTAGCAATCATTTGGTCCAATAACCATTTGGCTCAATCATTACTTCATCTAATCACCAGTTTGTCTCGTAACCAGTTGGTCCAATATTCATTTTTTTTCATTCATTTTGCCCAAATAACACTTATTCTAATAAGACCAAATGGTATATGGACTAAATGGCTCCTGGACCAACTGGTTATTAGAAGAAAAAGGATCCATTACCTTTATCATGGTGAAGGGGTTAATACATTCTTTGAAATTCTAAACGCATTCCCAGTTCCCAATGAAGAATATTTGTGACGGTTTGAGAGAAAGAAATATAAATATATGTTTACGTGTACCCTGCAGAGGAAGTTATTGGCTTTTATGTTAAAAAGAATCATCAGGGATGTTTAATTGACACACTTTCATTTCAATTATGTAAATGCAGCACTCAATTGGGTTTGTCTTGATTATTTAATTGATTTCATCCCGGCGTACGTCACTGTTGGAATTCTTAATTGAACATTGGCATTTAAAGCGATCATTATACGAACCACTCCATGGGAAGTTTGTCATAGATGACCTGTTATACCTGTAGCTGCAAAGTTGTTCAGCAGAATCATTCTTTATAAAAAATATTTTGCTATTATATTATTTGAAAATGTACTCTCTTTGAACAAACCTGTAAAAGCAGTGATTATGGTCCCCTGCATCCGGTATTTGTATGTTGTGCTTTCATTTGTTGTAATTGTTATCTCTAAAATTGTATTTTGCTTTTTTATCCCTTTGCCTCTATAATATTTGTAAATATTGTTTTATCATGTTAAATGTATGATTTTATCTTGGATGCAAATAAAAGGCCATATCGGCCAATCAATCAATCAATCAATTATTTCTTTCCCTTTTCACTCCTCTTGAGAGTGAAACCAAGGTTATTTTTCAATATATTATCACACTCTAAAGAGTAAGCATACCACTCTCAGATTGGGGTAGCATGAAAAACCATGTAATATTTTTCTTTCTTCAAAGATACCGTTGCAATGCCTTTGACGCTCCCCTTGTCTTGACCAGATGATGCCTTCAAATTGTTGCGATTAGCTAGTACTGGCCGATGTTATTTTGAAAAACATGTTCTGTTGCCTCAACCGAAGGAAATACACTTATGCTTGAGCACATCTTCTTCAGATGTAAAGTTCTTTAGATGTAAAGTTTAAAGAACGAGAGCAAGGTCAGGTATTTGTACATTACATTTTCCACCCCAACATTTTCGTAACTGGGCCATCACATACCTGTATGCAGTTGGGATTCTTTTCCCAATCCTCCACCACGCTGTAACGTTCAAACGTTTCTGATTTGAAAAGGGGGAACTGTCGATGGGAGTCAATATTGACAAAAGGCATCACATCGATCTTGGGCTGGCTGCCAGAAATAGTACTTGGTTGAACAGGGGAGGCAAGCGATAGAAATAGTAGGTTTATATATGTGCTAATTGGATCGTGAAAAAAAGATTAAAGGCACAGTGCAGGGTCCAACTGCTAATCGCAGGATCTCTGGAAATAATTTTGAGAAATGTATTTCCTAAAAGTGATAATAGTAAAGTCTTTTGAAATTCATGTACTTAATATTGGGGATATAAACAACGGCAAAATGTTCAAGATAAAGTTACAATGGTAAGTTTTCTTGTAAGATTTGTAATATCTAAGAAAAAAAGAAGCAAGCTGAGGGATATTTTTACAATCTGTTGTAAATAAATTTTACATGAATAAATTTTACATTCTCTAAGATCTTGCACATTCAGATAGGATTGTGTCAGCATCTTATTAACAATATTTGACTCCGGACCAATAAGAGTAACGATACTCAGTGATTGACTAGAAGTGGCCGCACCAGGATTTTTAAAGGCAAGGGGGGTGGGGCAAAAGTAAGTTTTGGGATGTCAGAGGCGGAAAGTAATTATTATTTGTATGTGCGCCAGACATTTTTTTTTTTCATTTTTGAAAGTTTTTGTGGAGGGGGTAATGCCACCATGCCCCCCTTGGTGCCGCCACTGTCAATGTTTCATAACCAATAGTAAATCTACACGGTTCTCAGCAACTGAATAACTCAAGTTTTATAACCATTCCTTCGTACGACGAATGGGTGTGGGAATCTTTTTATCATTTTGTTGCAGTCAGGCTATTAGTGTCAAGACGGCATGATGGATCATAAGCCACCCTGGCAGATTTTAAGTGCTTCATGACGTCTTCAAGACAAATTACTGATTAGGCAGTGATCAGTTGATGAACAATGGATAAACAGGTCACCAATTCTAGGGTTGTCTTGACATTCACTTTGCTTTCCATTCCTCATCTCCATTATTCTTAAATGCCACGACAGATCCACCATTTTAATGTGGATGTGTAATTTGTGTCCTTTTTAGGCATTTCTGCTGATGTTTTTTCAGTTTGCGACTATTGAAATCAATGCAAGCATATTCGATCTTTTTGCATTGGAATAACTCATGTTTGTTCGGTAGATTTACACAGACTCAGGCCAAATCTCATTTACTTTCATCAAATCAGCACTTTGCTCAAGTTACATAAAAAATAAAACAATATGAGTATGCCTCAACTGCAATGCATTTTGCCTTTGACAACTTTGCAGCATTTTTATCCCCCTGCCAATGGAAGTTTGAAGGGGGTATAGGAATCAGCGTACGGTCTGGCGGTCGGTCTGTTGCAAATCTTGCGCATCGAACTACTTCCTCAGTTTTTAACCGATTTTCATGAAACTTGGAACACATATTGGTGTTGGGGTGAAGATGTGCTAGACACACTTTTCGCTTGATGTGTCGGAAACTGTTGCTGTGGTAATGGTATATTTTGGCCACAATGAGATAAAAAAAAATATTGCAGTTCAAACTACTTCCTCAGTTTTTTTACCAATTCTCGTGAAATTTGGTACACACATTTGGAATTGATATAAAGATGTGCAAGACATTTTGTGTGTGTCAGAAATTATGTTGCCATGGGCATATATGACAAAAATTGGGTAAACAACTTTTAGTTTTAATTACTTCATGAATTTTCAACCAATTCTCATTAAATTTGGCTCTCATATTGGGTTCAATGTAAAGGTGTGAGAGACACATATCTTGCGTGTGTCAGAAATCGTGTTGTCTTGGTAACAACATATTATAGGCCCCAAATTAGGTAAAAATATATTGCTTTGAACCACTTGATTAGTTTTCAATCAATTCTCACGAAATTTGGCTCACACATTGGTCTCGATGTAAAGATGTACAGACATATGTTTGCATAGGTCAGAAATCATGTTGCCCTGGTAACAATATATAATATATCAAAAATTAGGCAAAAATCTTGCGGTTCAAACTACTTCATCAGTAATTCTCATATTTTGCTCACATAAGTCTTGGGGTAAATATGGGCAAGACATATTTTTTCTCATTTGTTGGAAACTCTTGCCATGGTAACGGCGTAAGGCGGGGGTATTATTAATCACCTTCAGTGATAGTTCTAGTTGGATTTGTTTATTACTTTTCAACAGTTTATAAAATGTACGGTGTTGTAACCAGAATAGCTGATTCACTGCAATGTGCACAACATACGTGGTGGTGCCACAGGGCTAGATCATAGCACCATTACTGATCACTTTTCACACATTTGCATTTAGAATATCACCAAGCAAAAGCGTCTGTACTTGCTCATGGGAATGGATGCATGCATGCGTGCGTGTGTTCTCTCAAAATAATGAATTCTGTGAGCTCAGTGGGGTTCACATTATCTGCTCAGCTTGGGGCTAGATGAATGTTCCAATTACCCATTTTGACGCCTACCCACGATGCAATTCCTCCTGTTCATCTGATATCATGGTTTTATATACATTTGTGCCTCAAACGGCAATGATAATTGATCCTTAAATGATGTTATTACATTGACGAGGTTCATTGGAGCAGATGTTAACTTTGCCTTGTTTTGGAGGATTTTAAGCAATTTCCTCGTGCATTAAGAGGCAATAAAAAGACAATTACCCTATTTTGTGATTGGTATACTAACTAAAACGCAACATAAATTGTGGTTAAGTATCCAAAGGCTGATAACAACTCTAATCATGTTGGAAGTGGAAGATTTGAGCTTTGAAAAAGTTTTAAATGCAATTTACCTTGTATGTTAGAAGCAAGTTCCTATTTTTGTTATCATTTAGCAACGAGGATATTGATATTAAGATATCAAAGGTCCATCTCGAATGCTTTTTGAGTGAAGATTTTTGCTATGCAAAAATTGGTGTTATCTTAATTTCAGAAGGTCATTGTTTTTATTAATCTTTAGCAACCAAAATAAATAATAGATCATATATGATGTTGACTTTGTTAGATGCTGATTTGAATAAAATTTCATGATTAAACATAGATTGTATAAGCTCTAAATGCCCAATAATCACAACCAATCCATAATTTTATCAAATTCATAGAATTTAGAGTGTATAGTGTAATGGAATTTTTGGTATATTTCTTAAAGGTAGGTGAAACCCTTGGAGCAATTGGGCTTGGATTACAACAGATAAATCAACAAATAAATCAGTGAAAGTTTGAGAACAGTTAATTGGACAAAAAATAAAAAAAAAGTCATGAGCATTTGAATGTTGAAATCACTAATGCTGTTGAGATCCTCCCATTTGCAATTTGACCTAGATTTGATTGGTCACTCAAGTACAACTTTGTACACTGTCAAAGCATATTTTTGCTCATTCTGACTATAGCATGATTGACGGAGGGCCCCATGTCTGCGCACCTAACAATCTAACTTAAGATTAATCGTAATTTTTTTTTTATTTCACAAAATTTTTCAGTTGATAATGTTCCTTATAATCTTATGAGAAAGTGTGCCCAAAATTTAATTAAAAAAATTGAGAGATATATTTTCTTGGAAAAAGCCTCTGCCAGTCATTTTCAGACTGAACAATAAAATGGTGCCCCAATGCACTTAACACATGAGTCAGGGATTTTGATGAGAAAGGCTGCATTTTGAGGCCGTCACATGAAATGCCTGAAATTCATTATTTTCCCACCATTTTGAGTCAGATCTTTTAAATGAATATCTTTTTATATATTGCAAGTGTAAAGTTTGTGGTCGTTGCGTATCTTTTTTTACTAGAATCATGCAGATAGGTGAGTGTTCAGAGAAGGGGGGGGGGGGGGGGACTGCGCAGACTTTGGGCACCTAACCATACAAAATATTTCTTTATGAAATTCAGGAACATGTCTTTCCATGAAAAAAAAAAACAGCAACACTTTATCTATGGATAGACTCGATGAAAGTGCCAATTTAAGTAAATTGTGCAGTAAAGGTAATTGGGGAGTTGTTGAAGTGTGACTCAGCAAATTCGGTTGCATTGCCAATGTGAGGATTTCGACATAACTAGTGATCTCAAAATTAAAATCCTCATATCTCTCTCTTATTGTTTGTTGAATTTTTCTCAAATTTCTATTTCTTTTTATTTTTATTTTTTTTCTGTTTTTACACAAAGCTATATATCATAAATTCTTCCCTCTGGTTGTTCCCCTTTTATACATTAATATATATATTTAATATTTAAATGATTTTTATGACATCACAGTACCGGGAAACTTGGCTACCCAGTTTAAGCACCTTCTCTCTAATGATTTTTCTCACCACTTTTGCCTCATTCTGGCATCAGCCATTTCTTCTGTTATGCTAGAGGTTTAAAGGCGAACACAAGTAGAGTGTCACGCGGAATACACCACCCTCCCTTCAACATGGCCGCAAGCCTAAGTGGGGAAATGAATTTTCACTTCGGCTTAAATTAAATTGCAAGGCCCGGCTGAACAAATGTTGCTTGAACCTGAATATCTTTCATCCCCTGTTGCGTGTCTCGTGTTTTCCACAGCCTGGCACCGCTTCTATTGGAATTAGGGTTGTTTTGGTTTGAATTCAATCCTTATTGAGTGTTGATTGGTTGGTAATGAATTACTCATCCACATAATATTTTTAGCTCAAGAGTTTAGTGTTTGGCTCCGGATAGTTTCTATTGTTTAGTTTCCAAACACTGACATTTTGATGCACATAATATATAACAGTAGATTCTGAATATTATTCTGAATATTATTTAAATGATGAATTTTGTATTTTTCGCTCCTTTTCTTTTATTATTGATTCCATGGTTTATCTTAATAATTGTTTTAGACAACATATAATGATTTTTGGTAACCCTCATTTTTTTATACTGTTTGAAAGATATTTTTTGTAGATGTATGTTCTGGAACAAATCGCGAGTGTTCCCCAGAAATGAAAAACCTTGAAAAAGAAGAGGGTAGAGAAAGATCCCTTGCCCGTAAATCCTAATTCAAATGTTTAAACTATCCATTTTACTGATTGTGTTGCAATGCATTGCATTATGATCATTAGTATCTTCTGTTCTATATAACCAATGTGTGCTATATTATCACTTTGTGTTATTTTTTCATAAGGGAGATCCTTGCTTGATGATTGTAGGTTTCTTAAGGCACAACCTTTTTACCTTCTACATTTTATATTGCAGCATCTAAAATAGGTAACTGAACTGAATGAAAGAAGTATGAAATCCAAATGGTATATATTGTATGTCAAATCAGAGTCTGGATTTAGATGGATAAAAGAATACAATTAAGATTTGAAACAAAAAAATATATAATTGCTTCATATCTACTGCAGATCGACTATAAATGGAAAAAAAAAAGATTATTACTACAGATTGACTATAAATTTTTGATAGTAATTCAACTCGGAAGGGCATGGTGCTTTAACCACTTTGTACAGCAATGAGGCATGACGTTAAATTAACTTCTTCCAGACTCCATAACGCATTGCCATATTTGCTATAGCATTAATTAAAAAACATATTTGCAGATTGCATCTTGAATTGCATTTTGAAATGATTGACCCTGTTCTCATTACCGTCCTAAAACTAGTTTACTGGAAACTAGTTTAGTGGAAACTAGTTCAATATGTAATGAGAACAATCAATGCGGTCTTGGAAGTAATCTTTCAAACTGGTTCGGAAAACCACTTCCCAATTTAGTTTCCAAGATTGCTTTGCCTCATTAAACCTTGTTTTGGCATAAGTCAGGACAAAGCCATTTTTCAGGAAGCTATCTTTGCAAATGTTGAGCATGCTAATCCACACACTGTGTATAGAATTTCTACGCTGTCGTTTCAAATTTTGTGCAAAACAAGTCACCCCGCTGAGAGCGTTGCCACAGAAACAAGACCGCTTTGTGTGCGGTGCTTTTGAAAACCACTTTCGGGTGATCAAATGGGAATGCTAGCAAAGCGATCTTACAAACTGGTTTCCCGAACCGGTTTGCAGTAAACTAGTTTTAGGATTATAATGAGAACGGGGTCATATTTTATAACTACTTACATCACATTGGAAGGTCTGTTGTCTTCATGTAAGCTTGTTTAAACAAGAACCTTAATTACTTTTTGCATTGGTTCTTGTTTTAACATTGCATTAGCCCATACTTGCCAAAGCTGACTTGTTATATTTATGATGCTTTTTTTAATAATAGAATGACATCATTAGAAAGAGGGAGAGGAAAGATGGAAGGAGAGAGTGGATGGGAGGAAAGAGGGAAACAGAAAGAGAATGTGTACCAAGGAGAATGAGAAATAAGGAAAAAGAGAAACCTAGATTTACAAATCTGGTAGACTGAAAACTTATGTACAGCCTTGACGAGAATTACGAGAACCATATATGAGTTAAGAATTGACTCCCAAGTGATGATGTATGTGTAGCTGCGTCATCTTACATCATCCTACATTAGCCCTAATTATTTCGAAGCTCTTGAGTTGACCCAGTTAATTCCTAGTGTGCTGGGCAAACCCTTCACTTGAGTTAAGGGTCTGAATGTGCAGCCTACTCATGCCTTGTGTTCTGAAGGCCCTCTCGCTCAAGTTTTGTATGTGCTAGTCTTTGTGTGGAGACACACTTGTTGATCAAAGTTCCAATCAGGGTCTGTGTCTGCAGACTTATTAATTCCTATGCCATGAGGAATGGAATAAAAATGAGGCCATATGATGTATGTACTTTACATTATGTAAGCAACCTATTCAAGTACATGCTCATATAAAGGGGTAGAAATTCATCTATCCATCCATCTCCTTTTTGAACTTGTTAAATTGTTCTGTATTGATGACGCTAAGTAGCGCACCCCCAGTTATATGTTTCCGAACATGTACTTGTAAACTAAAGAAACTCACCCCTAAGCTGCCCAGTTTTAATGACCCCGTGCTTCTTCTAATCCCCTTCTGTAAAACAAAGACTTCTCTAGTATATCAATCATTTGCCCGTGAAGCCCCAAAATTGTGGAATAACTTGCTACTTTGAAAAAGTAGAAACATTCAAAATTTCAAATAGAGTCCTCTTTCTTTTAGTTGATTGTCAAACGTATTCAGATTCTCTTTCTTTGTTTCCTTTCCCTTTTCCCAAGCATTTTACAGAGCTCTTACAGTGCAGAAGAATATATGCGCTATATGAATTGATTTACCTTTTATTATTGTTATTATTATTATTACTTTAAGCTTCATGAAAAACTCATCAATAATTTGTTTTACTTCTGCATATTATGAGCTTATTATTAGAGGTAACTCCAGTATACACTCTGCGTAGAATCATTGCGTTTGAAGGTCGGAGCTGTATTCCAGTACTTGTAATCACCCTAATTTTCTCCTAATTGTACAATTATTGAATCTCTTGTGTGTTCCTCATGGTGTGAGGCGATAGCTCAGTCGGTAGAGCAGGGGTTTGGGATTATGCCGCACTCAACCCAGGTAAAGTATGTGGGTGCCTAAACAGGAATGAATTCATTGAAATGCTTGTGCACTGTAAAAGGCTGCCAGGCTAAAGCTAGGTCAGTATTCCAAGTACCTTTTGGAAGACGTATCATGATATGATATGCGCTGTACAATAACTTATTTGTTGTTGTTGTTGTTCTTATTATTATTACAAAACGTCCTAATTTCATAGCAAACGTAATAAAAGATAAGTTCAACTAGATGCATTTCTTGTAAACAACTTGGTTAATTACTATAACTTATGAAAAAATTAAGAACTTTCATTACTCTGTTTTCGTGATTATTATGAAATATGAGTGTACCACAAAGTTATATTATCGTGTAGTTGAGGGAGATACCATACAAAATAACTCACTGTGTTGTATAATTTACCAAGATCAACCATGACATTTCAGCCAAGTCTTATTCAGGGCTTAAAAAACAAAATGGAAGTGCATATAAACAACAAACAGTGAAGCCATGCAACTCGAACCACCCCTGGTATCGTCATCTTTTGCTCAACACAAGAATCCCCCCTCTCAAGTTGAATAATAAAGTTTTATGATCACCCTAATTCCTTATTACCTGCTTGGTTATGTCTTCACTCTTCGATAAATTTTCTTATGATCGGTTATTTGCTTCAGTATTTTCAAGAAATTTAGTGTTATTGCTCCATTCGAATTTTGAAAAAATACATCATGATTGTATGCTGTTAAATTTATGCCATGCAGTTAGGCTCTATAAATGCTCTATTTTTATTTTATCAAACAATATAACATTATGGCAAGAGCAGCTAGTTATATCTTTGTTGATTTGAGAATGGGTGATTATTGTGTAAAGATAAGCTAGAATCACACACACAAAAAACAACAACAACAGAAATTTCTTTCAACAGCCATAATTTTCATTTCATTCATATTTTTAAATTGAATTTTGTACATCAAAATTTTGTTTATTCCTCAGCTGTCATCCAGTTCTGTACATTTCCTGCATATTTGGGGTTTTTTCTTCTAAATTTGGATAAATCCTCTGAAATATTAACATTTAAACATTTGTATGCTTTGAAGAAATCATTTGAATAAGCTACCAACAAAATTGGCCAAATCAGAATTGATTATTCCTAAAGCACATATTTTAGGATGAATGGTCTGTTGTCCAGACACTTAAAGGAGAATGAAACCCTTGAAACCAGCTGAATCCATATAAAAGAGAAAAATCAAAGAAACATATTGTTGAAAGTTTGAGGAAGATTGAATGAATAATAAGAAAGTTATGAGCATTTGAATGTCAAGATCACTAATGCCATGTAGATCCTCCCATTGGCAATGCGACCAAGGTCTGTGATGTCACACACGTACAACTCCCTCATTACTTTAGTACTAATTTCACTTATATTCTCACTTTTATAGAGTCTATCACAAGGTGAGGTGTTCTCTTTATGAAAGGACAAGTACAGAGATTTCACAACATTATATCATTGATGAATCGTTTGTCATATGATTAGAATGAGCAAAAAGAGATGTTTTGGGGTATATTTTCAGTGTCGAAAAGGGGAGAGTTGTTCATCTGTGACATCATAGATCTTGGTCACATTGCCAATGGGAGGATCTCCATAGCATTAGTGATCTCGACATTCAAATGCTCATAACTCTTCTATTGCTAGTCCTATTTTACTCAAACTTTTGTTGATCTTATTCTTTGATTTTTCTGCTTTCACAAAAGCTAACTTGCTCCAACAGTTTCATTCTCCTTTAAGGCCACCTCACACCTTACGATTGCTCTGCCACTGGATGTTGTAATAAAACATAGAATTTAATGCTAATATTGGAACATGGAATAGGTCCATCATACTGTGTAATGTTCTTAATCATTATACGGAAACCTACCTGTATATTCAAATCTGTGACTATGCTATCATCCTTATCAAAATAAAAGAGAATGTAATATGGAGTCGTAATAACGCCATAACAATCGTTCGATTGGCTACAATTTGAACTAATTTGGCCTCTACTAAAAAATAAACGCTTGCAATCATCCAAATTTGTTATATTAGTATTCTTACAATTAAAACTGCAAATAAGATACTTTTCATTCACATTTTCAGAAAATAAGAAATATCTGATTTGTTCCAAAACTGGACCGTGGACCAGTCGTAAGGTGTGCGGTGGCCTTTAAGCAGATAATAACATCTTTTGCTCTGGATTTTCTAAAAATTGGTGCATTCAATAACTGCAAATAATTGTGAATACCTGCGCTTTTTAATATTATCTGATATTACTTTCGATTGTTTAATGAATATCTATTGCAAATTTCCTGGAATCACTGTCTTTTATGGACAAACAACCCCTCCTGACATACAATAAACTGGATATACAAAGAGAGCTTCAGTAACAAAATATAAGAAGAACTGGGCCAACAGCAATTACTACATAATATTTTGAAGATACATGTAATTGTAACTTCTTGGAAAGGGAGGAACAGATTGCTCGAAAAAGTTCTTGTTAATCATGAAAAATTATGCTAAACCTTGTGTTTTTATATAGATGAAGTAAAAATTGGATCAGTGAACCTTTTTGGGAACCTTTTCTTGAAAAGTTGAGGAACGGTCTAGTCCTTCGGGTGCTTGTTTGTGAGACAGTAGTCTGCATTTATTCCAATTTATATCGGTTATAATAATAATAGCCAATTTTTATAGAGCGCTTTTCCCAGAATGGCTCAAAGCGCGTTACAGCATATTATTACCCCGGTCAATGGATTCATTTCAATCCCGCACGAAAAGTGCACAATTTCCACTCCCTGGGGAGCATTCCTTGCATTCATCGTAGCCTCATTATGGTGCTGGCAAAATCAAACATACAATATCTTTCGCATCCTACCGGGTACCCATTTAGCACCTGGGTCGAGAGTGGCAAAGTGTGGATTAACGCCTTGCCAAAGGACGCTAAACCGCGGTGGGATTCGAACACACGACCCTCTGTTTACAAGGCGAGAGTCAGAACCACTACACCACGGCTCTTCCACATACTGCATATCATACTGCATATGATGCATACTCCTTTGTTTTCAGCATGGAACTACTATTCTGAGTATTAGGTCCATGGTTTTCAGGGATGAAAAGAAATCATAATTTGATCATACTCCTTTCAGTTCAATCTGAATGAGGTTTTAATTCGAAATGGGGTTTAATGGTTTTAATGTTTGAATGTGGTTTCAATTCTAGATGTTTCTTTTTTTCAGAATGAAAAAATCTGAAAGCAAATGATATGTATGTAGTCTTGAAAAAATAATCATCATTGAATTAGGATAAAATTATATTCAGTTCAATACAAACTGTGATTTTATTTAAGATATATACAGAATTAAAAATATGGAAACAAATGTTAGTCATCAACACTAAGTAATTCCAAAAAAAGAGATAATTAAAAATATGTTTTAACTGTAATGAAATAATCTTAAATGATAAACATTTTAAGTGAGTGGGAGTGCATGAATATGAGGAAATGAGGTGGAGACCCGCAGATTACAGAAAAAGAAGGATAAATGGAGGGGGGGGGGGGATAAGACAGCAAATACGATATATATCCTTTTAAGATATCAAGAAATAAATCAAATCTGTTTATACTGAGTGGTTGCAATGAAACGTGTCTTGAAGACGTGACTGTAGGAGGAAACATTAGGTGGTTTCAAACCGCCTCGATCACAAGAATCCCCGTTAAATTACGAGAACTTTTTTAGACTGAAAAATACCCATTAATTATTCCTGCATTCACACCGCCCTGAAGTTCCTGAAGTTACGAGCATGCGCAGTATGGTCTGATAAGCAGCAAGGTGCGAAATTCAAAATCACTAGCCCAGCAGCAACCCATGACACGCTGGGCTAAAAGTTCCCGTAATTTGCTTTCAGACCGCCAAAATACCCACGACCTTGGAAAAATCCCCGCGAAAGTTCTCGTAATTTCGCCAAGTACCTACTACTTATCGGGTATTTTCTTTCGGGGATATTACGCGTAGTTTGCTTTCACACCGCCAAAATACCTGGTATTTTCTGATCCCGATCAGAGAATACCTGGAAATGGCGAACTTCGAGGCGGTCTGAAACCACCTATTGTTGTTTGGAAACAAGCTCTAAGATTGATATGTGCAAACTTGGTTGGTAGAGTCTCCATCTCCCCCTGTCCGGAGGCAGTATCACCGTGTCATCTAGCTCCAAGCGATAGACACCCAGAGATTGTGAACCCACGTAGTCCCCTACTATACGCCTACAGGAAACTCACTGCAGGATTGATGCGTATGGCTCAGCGAGGAGTACGTGTAATTCCGCTAATGGCATGCTCGGAAAATTAAAGAAGATTCGCAGCGAGCGGCAGGGGCATTGAATCGACTAAACCAGGGGAAAGTTGCGGAACAATTTGGAGCAAATGCTCATGACAGTTTTGGTAATTGATTGATATGTATTTCATTAGGCTTTGCCTTGGAGTGGTTGTTTCTTGGCTATTGTGTGGAAGGTATTTGGGGAATTGGATGAGGTGAGGAGGGAATGGTAGTACTGGGTATAGTTTATGATGATTCAAGGAATAGATATTATTATTTATGCTCCATTAATACTTTTATTATCATCTTGCTGCCACCTTGCAGATGCAGATTGGGGATAGTGGGATGTGTCTTCAATGTAAACAAAGTTGGTGCTCTAGCCTTCTAAGGTTCATCCAATGAAATAGCCCCGTCCAGGCGCAGATCTGGTGTTCCGCCCCCTGGATCTGCGTCTGTGTACAGAGACTATCAGGCTCGTTTTCTGCTCCAGCCTGGTAAATCGCTAAATAAAGACTACCCAAATGACTTATTTTCAGAATAGTATGATAAATTGCAAAATTAGCTTGGTGTATTTGCCGGCCATCTTGTTCTTCACCATATTGAAGTTAAGTCCAACCCCTACAGAGAGTTCCATGGACATGCAGCATTGTCTGCAGTCTGACACTGCAGTCTGACTTTGCTCTACGGAAGATGAGATGTTAACTGCAGCTTGTCTTAGCTCATCCACTTTAATTGGAGCAGAGTAGAGCAACCACTTCTTCCTGGTCCAGTCCCACCTAGGGAAAGACCTGTACCATCAACAGGTGATGGGAAAACCTTCAATAAGATCCAGTTTCCTTTCGGCTATCCTTGGCGTTGGTGACTGGTTGATGGGTCTTTCAATTTTCTCTACATTTGCATTTTCTTTGCCAAAGAGAAGGTACTTTTATAAGGCCCTACTAGTATATTCTTGTTCTTCTATTATATCTTAATCTCCCTTGCAGTCGATCTCATGCCACAAGTATGATTGCAAACCTACTTTGCATACTCCGATACAGATGCATCCTGAATCTCTACAAAGGAGAAGCGATAACTGCGGAAGACGCAGGGATGCGTCTGACCTTTTGGAGGAATGTCCCAAGGATCTAATTCCCAGCTTGAAAACGACAGCTGGCCTGCTGGGTGCCGTACCATCTGCCTATCAGCGTCCAATCACTGGCCTGGATTTCGAACAGCTGACCAATCAGCAGGAGGAATTACCAATGTTTGTCCAATCAAGCAGCCCCTTGTTTTAGAGTTCTTGTTGTGTCAGTGGGAGTTTTCGCCCTGTAGCACTTTGACATTTTCTCCAAGTCAAGATGTTTTATCTTGATATTAGGTACAGAAAGCCACCGAGTCATTTGCTTGTATAACCACATAACATTCAAACACAGAAACAATTGTACGAACATTATTCTGCCACAAATCACTATTGCAAGATATGCTTGAATGTACCAGAGATGTTTAATTATGCATATAATGATAATTTTGTATAATTATAATGAATAATTTTCATTTTTCTTGAGCTTAATCCTTGAGATTAATTGGGCATTGTAGTGTGCACTTTATGCCAAGTTACATTGGGAAGTTTTGAATTGATGCAGAGGCTTGAGATTCGAGCCCTGGTCACGTCTTTTAGATGGTGACGTTAAATGTTGGTTCCATATGTAAATAACTATTTCTGATTGTACATGTCTGTAAAAAGTCAATCACACACACCCACATACACTTTGGCTAACACTTTTTTCATTAAATGCATTTCAGTAAGTTTTACCTATGCTGTAAGCTCTAATTTAATTACACCAGTATACCAAGAATAAATATAAATTCTCGACAGACTTTGCTGTCTTGGTTTTAGGCAATTGAATGTCAAACACCAATTTAAGCAACTTTTTCACTTTCATCTTTCCATTTCATTTTTTCCTAACAATGACAAGATTTCAGCTTTCAAGTTTGTATTTTGATTTTTGGCACGACTCTGCTGAGGCTTCCCGTCTCTCAACAAACTATTCATGTACACACAAATCGGAATTGATTGGAACATTGCTGGGCAGCTGTCTATCAGATTGGATTCATCCATGGAATGTCACCGAGCAGATAGATTAATGTCTTTATTTGATACGCCCTGATTGCTTTGTGTAAGGTAAACCTGTCATATCCCCCCTTTGATTGTATTACATGCATCAGATACAGCATTTGGATTCATGAAGAAGATGTAAAAAATTGTTGTATTAAGTTACAAAAGAACTCCATATGTAGGGTTTGAAACAAATTTTAGAGTTAATAGAAGAAAGTAAGAGGAACTTGCTGCTTTACTTCCTTTTTAGTGCTAATCTTAGAAAGTTACTTTAAGCAAGAAAAAAAAAGCCAGGTATTTCATAACACTGCTATTATATACATTTGATACAGTGTCATCGTCATCATCATCAGAATCACCATCGTCATCCTTGTGGTCATCATACTCATCGAAGTCATCATCATCATCAGCATCACCACCATCACCACCACCACCATCATCATCATCATCTGCATCACCACTATCATCATCGTCATCATCATCATCATCTTCAACAACATTTCATAAATTACAAGCAAACAAAAAAAATGTGTATTCTGAAAATTTCTATGAAACACTCTTCATTTAAAACATGTTTTCTCTATTCATTATCTCTATGTTACCCCAATCACCCGCCCCACTTTTACAATATTATTCTTGATTCACCCCTGCCGCTAATACTCTACTTGTTGCGTAGTAGCGTTGGTATGCTCGTTGTCATATGACATTGACAAACAATGAGTGTTGAATGAAGACATCTATGTAAGCTGTCCACATTGATCCCATAAGAAGAGATGATCAATTGAAATTAAACTCGTGTTCACACTCCAACAGGGTTTATCGTTTCATTCCTGCAGAAATTGTGGGGAATAATTGTTGTCTTATTCAATAAATATTTTGTTAGCAATGGTGCCCAGCAGAACCCTCAGGCCGAGAGTGTGAAAAAAGAGTCTTATGTAAAAAAAATTGTCTTATGGAAAAAGTGTAAGATGAAAAAAAAAATTAAGTGTCAAATTAAAAATAAATATGTCCTATGGAGAGGCAATGGAGATATATTGGCGGGGCTCTTAAGTGAGCACAAATTATTTGTAAAAACTGTTAAATTAGCTCACCTTTTTTCTGTTGCTTTAAGCATTTTAATATAGTGTTGCAAGAAACTTGCGATCAATTGCAAGTCAAATTTTGATCTCTATATCAATCATAAGCCTTGTAATTAATTGCACATTTTTTATTGATTGATTGTATGCTTGTTATACAAACAAGTATTAATTGATTAGCTGAAATCAAAATTAATCCATCACTTGTAAATTTGCAGCTGAAATTTGCAATCTATTGGAAATATTTTCTTGCAACGACCCTAAGAAAGATTTATGGTTCATTTATGGTTCTTAAACCGATATCTTTTTTTTCCTTCTTCTCACATGGTAGTTATGTCAAGGGATTAATGATTTGTTTTTTGTTTTTTGATTGAGCTGCAACTTCCCACAGTCGAATAGAGGTGGGGGGTCCTCCATTGCCAGTTTGCTGGGGGACAGATGCTGTCCCCTTTTCTGTTTTTTTAAGTTGTTTTAATTGCTTGTTTTAATTGATTGTACATATATTGTTTCCTTTTATCTGTATGAATACACCATATTCAAGAGTGCCTCCGATTTAAAGGAGTCCGTTCAAATAAATAAATAAAATAAATCTAGTCTGCATCCAGCTATCATTATGCAGGAATTCTTTGTAATACATATCTTCGGTTTTGTTGCTCAAGTTTCCACTGCCTGAAGATGCTGAGGGATGTCTCCAAAAAGCAGGCCACATATCGCAACCATGGACGACAGACATTCCTGGGTTGCCGGGGAAAAGGTCAGGGGGGGAATAATTTCGACCGCCAGCTCTCGAAAAAAGAGAGCCGATATTCACACCCATCCTCCATAAATTGGAATGGATTGCAACATTGTAAGGCATCTGCAGTTCGTATTGAACTCATCTGGAGAAGGTATGGAAAGATGGTCAACCATGTCATTACTGGTATAACCCATTCATGGGATTACCGGTGTCCTACACATGCGAATCCGTGTAGGTGTCATTATTTGCATGAGGGGTTCTCGATTGAGGCAGCGAGAATTATCGATGTTTCATCCTCTCAAATGAGATTGCAGTGCCTGCGCTTGTTACTCTATCTTGTTCATGGTCATGCTTCAATAGTTGTTTTGAACATTTGAAAATAATTTGATAGCTTTATATGAAAGATTCAAAATATTTACAGTAAACATATCTTGGGCTGGTTATTCTACAGAATTGGTCAAACAAATCTTGATCTTTGATGGGTGTAATACATGTATCTAAGATGTAAGTAATAAAGTAGAATACAGTGATATCTGGTAAATAAATTTGTATACATTTGCATTATAATAGAAAAATATAATTTGACACAATTACCAATTTCATAAAGATTTGTTATAATACTAGAGGCATAATTTCTATAACAAGTTCACCATCAGCCAATCAAATTGAATGATTTGTTATTGCAAGTTTGTTCAAGTTTTATGAGATGGGGGGCCTGTCTCTTCACGATCTGTATAGAGCCTCACGTATTCTCATGAAAAGATCGCCTAACTATTTCTCTTCATGCCTAAAATAAAAGCTTACTAAGCTATCCACTAGCCAGGCACTAGCTAGCTGTTAGCATCATCATCATCATCGTCATCATCATGGTCATTATCATCATCATCATCGTCATCATCATCATCGTCATTGTCGTTGACGTCGTCGTCATCATCATCAGCATCGTCATCTTTATCATCACCATCACCATCATCATCATCATATGTTCCCACCCTTCGCAAAATCTACATTTACTTTACATGAATAGATTACCTATGCTGTATCTTATCACTTACGAAACAAACTTGAATAATAATATTATCACCCAAGGATGTCTCTAAGCAAGGATTATATTGAATTAATATGACATTTTCTGAATGCATTTTGTGCTTTCAGAACCGCCATTATGCTGCTAGCTGTTCTAACGTGTAATTATCAAATCTAGACAGAAGACTTGACAGTTGATGGAAGAGGTGAATTTTTCAATTAAACCATTCTTGCCGTAGGGAGTTGATGACTGCGTGTCATCCGTGCTGTGAAACATTAGGTCATGAGCATTGTTTGCATGCATCCACCATCATTCTTAATTCTGCGTAACCTGAAACCGATCGCAGGGTATGCATTTACATGGATATACTAGTACATGGATTCGTGACAATTTAGGAACTGCTCATATTGATTTGGATGTTTTTAAAAATGATTGATTTTGTGCTGAACATATATAAAGTTGGTTTGTTCCTGAATGGTGACTTTTTCATGGTGATCATGATGTTGTTGATGATGATGGTGATGATGGTGTTGATGGTGGTGGTGATGGTGATGGTATTGGTGGTGATGATGATGATGGTGGTGGTAGTGTTGATGGTGGTGGTGATGATGATGGTGGTGGTGGTAGTGTTGATGGTGGTGGTGATAGCGATGATGATGGTGGTGATGATGATGATGAAGATGTTGATCCTAAGATAAATATGATGTGAAAGATGATTTTACAAGGTGCAATTTACATTGTTTTCATATTTGCTTGATTTTTCATCTACATGCAATAATAATTGTTATCAATTAAAGTTATCAAAGATTGTAAATTAAGTTTACTTACACAAGACGAGTAACACTCATCCATTTCCATTTCCACCTACACAACAATTTTTGTAACACTTTGAGTTTCAGAATGATTTCCACCTCATAACTTCTTCCATTTTCTTGAAGTCTGTGGCTGCCTTCATGGAAGCCTTCCATTTCCTGCCCATTGTGGTTAGAAGTAGAAATACCACCCTGAGTAATGGATTGGGGTCCAGCAGAGGGTAACATAAAACATAGTATGTGGGACTATACACTCCCACTGAGGAAATAGTCTGGGCTGTTTAAAAGGTTGATGAGAACTTCTACCTGCTTCAAACACAAACTCTACAACAGGTTGTTCAGTTCACACATTGGGAACCACTGTGCGTTTTCAAATATAGCCTTATCATTGGGTTAACTTGTGATTCAGGATGTATACAACATTGCAAATGACTTTAATATGAACTCGTGATATTAGGTCTTTTATGACCAGGATTTTTTTTTCTGTATTGAGTATTCTACAAAAAATTACTGACTGCCCTTTCACACGGTAAAAAAAAAAATCGCAATTTGAATTGATTCCAGTGAAAAATAAGGCTAATGACAAATATTGAGCATGTGTGAAACCAAACAAGAACATGATTAGAATCACGAACGCTAATCACAATCACAAATTCAAATTCTACTCCGGAGGTGAATTCCAGTAAAGGGGAATCCAGCCTTGGCCATAAAATGTTGTGTTGGGAAGGAGAAAAATAAATTAAACAGAATGGTGAAAGTTTGAAAGAAATCGAACAAGCAATAAGAAAATTATAGCTGCTTTAAAATTGAGATCACTAATACTATGTAGATTTCAAATTGGCAACTGGGTAAGTAAATTATGACAAGGGGCAAGGACAACTTTCCCATAGGCCATGTACTTTATTATCAGGGATTTGTGGTTTTCTCCTAAGTACCCATTCCCCTGGGGCAGTAATATAAAATATAACCCAGGTAGTATATTGTGTTATGTCCTCATGAAAGAAAAATATAATTTGAAATAAAACTTTTGGGAAAAATGACATTTTAGCCATAATATGTATTGGAGTACATGGAAGAGTAGTCCTTGCCTTACATCACTATGACATCCCATATGCGGCCAATTTGAAGTCTCCATGGGTATAGTGATTACCAATATTTACAACTTTTAAAAATTCATAACTTTCTTGTTGTTTGTCCAATATTGTTCAAACTTTCACCTATCAACTTGTCTGATTTTTCTTTTCCTTATAAAATTAAGTTTTTATTTGGGTTGGATTCCCCTTTAAGTTTCACTCAAATTACGGTACAAATTTTGTGTGTGAAAGGCTGGACCTCCAAAACATCAACATCACTTGACCTATATCACTTGACGTGGAGCGTTGTGGCCCAGTGGATTAGTCTTCGGACTTTGAAACAGAGGGTCGTGGGTTCGAATCCCAGCCATGGCATAATTTCCTTCGGCAAGAAACTGATCCACAATGTGCTGCACTCAACCCAGGTGAGGTAAATGGGTACCGGTAGGAAGTAATTCCTTAAAAAGCTGTGTGCGCTATGAACGCCTAGCTTAGCCGGGTAATATAGGAGTGCCTTGAGCACCTAACAAGGTGGATATGTGGGCAATATAAATACCCTATATTATTATTATTATTATTATTATATATTGCTTCTTTTGGAACTATGCTTCAGAGAGGCATTTATCTCAAATTATAATTTATGTAAGTTTGCAACTAGCATTCTAGTACGGCATCTAACGGAATATGATGTTTCAAGATTTTACTTTTGTTGTTGTTGTTTTTAACTATTTATGTCTTTCAAGTCACCTTTTATGGCTCAAATAATGTTGAGTATGTATGCACTCTTGATCTATACAAAACACCAATCTTTGATTACTGGATCTTCTCTTTAAAAAGGCATTTTCACTCACTCATGTGCAAGCTTTTATCACATTTTGTCGAGTTGGTTGATTTCTTGCACGTGGGCGTGAAGAAAGAAGTCAAAACAAATGACAAATCATGTAAAAGGTTAATATAGATTGCAGCGAATGTTTCCATCCAAAACATTGACTAATGGAAGTGTGCCAAAATTGTGATTGGTAGAGGTAGGTCGTCTGTCTTAATGTGTAGGTTTGGTGAAGGAATAGGTTTGTGAAAACGCTGGGGAGAAGATTTCACCTGACAATGGAATCGCTGACATTGAAAAATGTTGAATATGTGAAATGGAAATAAGAAGTGCAAAGGCAAACAGTCCATGTGAAAATGGTCCATAAAACCTAGACACAGATCCTGGAGAAGTCTGTAACAAAACTGTTGTTATTCATTAAAATTTATTGATTAATTGAGAATTAAGTTTACTTCAAATTTTCAACAAAAAATACAAACTTAGGCAAGATATAAGACAACAAATTAAAATGAAATAGCCCTGTATCAGGCTTTAGAACAGTAACTTATATTTTGAAATTAAAAGCATTATAAAAACAAGGAGAACGTATCCAATGGGACAATGATAAAAATCAACAACAAAAAAAAAATGGGGAAAAAGTTAAAAGAACATTTGCCTTTGGTAATGGATTATCTTCTTAAAAACTAGTTTTATTCTTTAAATTATTAGAATTTCAATTTGAAATTTAGTTAGATAGAGTTGAAGACAGGCTTTCAGAATATACCCAGCTCCAAAATATACAAATCAATTTTGAAAATTCGACAAAAAATTAGCTTTGTAAATTCAGCAATGTATCATTTAAAGAGGGATGATTTTCCATGAGAGAATCTTTGTCATCGAAGACAAAGCGTGACTGAAAATGATTGGAGCCTCATTGTCAAGGTCGTCTGGGTCCCGTAACACAAAGGTTAGCGATTGATTATACGCTTGATTTTTACGATTGATTGTACATTGTAGACTATGGAATCAATCGTAGAAAAATGTTCTACGATCAACCGCTAACCTTTGTGTTACGGGCCCCAGATCAAAAAAGAGAGAAGAAATTCACGAGATGCTCTGGATTTGATACTTTTTGGGGCATGACTAGAGAGTCATGCATGCATTGCTGAACTAATTTCTTGTCAAGCATCCTTGTTCCTTTTAATTGGCTTTAGACTAGTCAATAGTATGTTAGGGTCATATAGACACATGCTTTGCATAACTGAGGTATTAAATTACCTCTGGAAAGGGTGTGGGAGTTGCCACTTCTTTAAAAAATATTGAGCTAAAGCTGGGGTAATAATAAAAGCAGGTCTTGCTGGGAGAACAGTTTTCGGAGCTGTAG
This sequence comes from Lytechinus pictus, assembly GCF_037042905.1. Lineage (NCBI taxonomy): Eukaryota > Metazoa > Echinodermata > Echinoidea > Temnopleuroida > Toxopneustidae > Lytechinus > Lytechinus pictus. The sequence continues at coordinate 19,357,769 of NC_087258.1, forward strand.
TGGCTACCCTGGGTAAATATTCCATAATTATTAGTAGTATTATTAAGAGAAAAAAATCAATTGTCATGATGGCGTTAGATGATCTGAGAATTAGGTCTTCTGCTAGTAGACCAAGTGGACATAAACCGATAGGGTGACTATGACAAAATACAACCTCATTCTTACGAGATAAGAATTGGTTTCCATGATGGTGTTAGACGATCTGAGAATTAGTCTTCAGACCTTTTGCTAAAAGACCAAGTGGGCATAAACCGATAGGGTGATTACACAAAATACAACTTCATTCTTTTGAGATAAGCATTAATGGCCTCCTGTCTGGGATTGTCTGATAGTCTCATCTTCACCTGCTGGTTGATATCCAGGGGCGTTGGTACCCATGATGCCTTAACAAGGTCACCTCTCTTCTTCAATTCAATCTGATTATCACTTTCCACATCTTCAGGGCCCCCTCTTACAAAGAGTTGCAATTGATCCGATCAATCACAACTATGAAAATCCAGCAATGTCAACATTTAAAATGGATGCTTGTTCAAAATATTGTCTAGACACGCTGTTTCAGGTGTGCTGTTTATTCATCGTTCTCTTGAAAAGTGAGGGTGCTTCTCTATGTTTACCAAGGACATTGCGCATATTTCCTGTAGAAAAAATATGACACTGATGGATTTCCATACATTGTAAGTTGATCGGATCAATCTTAACTCTTTGTAAGACAGGCCCAGGTCTAATGTTGCCTCTTTTACTAGTTTGATCTTATTGCTGCATACTGGTTTGCCCTGTTCACTGAAAGGGACAGTGATTTTCCGTTACAAAAGAAGGTCTTTACCATTTATGAACAACCTGTAATTCCATTTTAAAATTGATCTAAAATGGAAGCTCTATATTTATGATAGCAAATATACACAGCAAAACACGAATTCCGTTTTTGTAAAGGTAAATTCATTGAATTTTCACGTGAAAATTAAAGAACCAAAACGGAATGTGCATTTTGATTTACAGGTAAATGGAAAGTCACATTCTCTACAGTATAGAAGGTTTGGTCCTCAGCCAGTTGTGAATGTTAAAGCAGTGTCTTTCATTCTTCTTCTCATTTTCTGTTTTGTTTTGTGTTTAAAGGTTCTAACTGGTTAGTGAAGTAGATTAATTTCCCCACCTCTATGTTCATATCTAACGCTGATTGCAGGAGGTATATTTCTAAACTCTGTACCGCATTATAATGGTTCGATCCAACACTTCAATTGTTGCATTCAGCTTCATGCATGGTTGGATATACAGAAAGGTTCTCCTCCAGCTTTTCATTGCTGATGGAACGGGTGCCGTGGAATGGGAGGGGGGGGGGGGGCTGCAGCCTCCCACAATTTGTTCTCAAACTGTGTGCCAAAAATGTAGAAATTACCATTTCCTTGTGATTTGTTGGTATGGTCAGCCTTCCGGCTCAGCCCCCCCCCCACTTTCAAAACTGTGCACAACCACTCTATTGCAAAAGGTTTTCAAAGTCCAGTTTGTTGGAGGAACAGATGCACAATGGCGTCTCTGTGCCATTAAAATTAAGTTAATGTCATTTTGTTGCCTAGCATTAAATGTGCATGGGGTCTGGTAAACAATGTGCTTGGTCATGATGACAAGGTTTATGGCTCTTCTGGAGGGATTGAATGCCAAATTGGGTTAATTAGAAGCCTGCTGCATATCATAAACGTCTTTATAGAGCAGGAATATTTGATTGAGATTTGTCTGCTTGATGTGAGCCGAACGAGGCATAAATTATGCAAGATGAGTTTTGTGGTATCTGTCTTGTTTCCAATTCTGTTTCCACATCCATATTCCCTCACAATACTTGAGTCAGATTTGACTAAGAATGGGGTCAGCTGGTAGTCAACCTCATTAAGAGTCAATCTGACTCAGATTCTGAATTAATTTGACTCTGAATAGTGTGGCATCAGCTGAAAACTCGATTCTGAGTCATAGTAAATAAAAAAGGAGTCATTCTGATTTGAAACATAGCCAACTCCCAGCTATTGCCATTCTTGGTTAAATTTGACTCTTTAGAAATAAAAGTGTGTGCAGTACATGCTCAATTAATAGCTTATTAGTTGTACTTTATTAATTATCTCATAATTTTCTTTGAAAAAAAAAGTTAATTATAATTTTTTCATTACACCTCTTTCAGTTCATCCTATTTGATCTTTTTTTTTTTTTTGTACTTAAATAAAAAAGCATTTTATAAAACAATCCGAGATTCTGCTTCCATCGAACGATGATTTGGCTGCATTTGGTTTGCATTCGGCACAATAAGCATCAAATGATGTGTTTTAAGTTGCATGAAACCTGAGCGATTTGATTGATTAAACTGGTAATTGAACACCAGTCGATGGGTAACAAGCACGCATGATGAATGGAGATTACTATCACCTTGTGCAGTGGATGTACACGGGACTTGGATGTCTGTTGCGCCCCTCACTTAATACTCCTATACTTTGAATCCAAGCACATTGTACATCAGCCTTAGAGCCTAGAGCCTGCGACTTAACACAGCACTAAATATATCTTAGAGTTGTATCATTGGAAGCTTTGAGATTATGTTGTTGTCAGATACTAAAAAGCCTTTGGTCCATTGATGCATTCCCTTAAAGGCCCCTAGGAACCCCAAGTTTTTTTTATTGATGCACGGTGCTGTTTAAGTACCCCAAAATGTTTCATTAATTTATAAATAGTTTTTAATGTTGTTTAGGTATATGAACTTTACGTTAGTTGTTTAACAGTTAAAACAACTGTATTTACTTCAATAAGTCGATCTCTCTATTTGATTTGCTAGTTATTGTCTAGTAATTTGCTCCTTGACCATTAACTAGCAAAATCAAATAGATGCATCCTGTTATCTCGAACATAAAATCAGGTAAGTATTTTCATAATTTACTTTAGTAACTGGATGCATAAATTAGATTTCGCTAGTTTGCTGTCAAGGACAACAATAACTAGTAAATCAAATTGACGCATCCAGTTATATCCTGAATAAGAAAATCATGTAATTATTCTCATAGCTTAATTTATTGAAGATTCAATATTAGAAATTGCATTTTTTTAAAGATTATTAAACTAAACACATTTTAAAACTGATAAACTACTGTAAAGTTCATTTAGTAATCATTGTGACTGCTTTTACCTCCAAAACGTAATTCTCGGGGCGGAGCATATAGTGACCTTTCAACCACTGCCGCAGAAATACGCGCTATTTTCTGCTCGGGTGGCTTTGCGCAGGTGATTGATGGGGTACCCAAAAGAAGCTGCACCTCCTCTTATTGGTGCGAAATGTAAAACCGTTGTATTCACGAAGCCGATCCTGAGCCGTGTGAACGGAAGATAATTCTGGCGTCATTAAAATTCAGCATTCTGCATTTGTCTGAAACCACTCTTAGTGATTTGGCTATCTCTTTTGTCTTCTACTCGTGTCCTTATCTCTGTCTCTATCTCCCCTTGGAAGACATTCTTAAGAACACTCTTCTCAACAACCGCTTAAGCCCCTTCTCTGCATTATAGAAGTATCCTTCCTAGACTGTAATGAACGCGATGATTAGAAATATGATAAGAACAGATTAATAGGTATCCATCTTATTCTGACTGTAAGAGGAATGTCCTTTCATAAAGGTTTCTTCAGATTATTTACAATTGCATGTTTCCGCCGGTACTTTTTACATTTAAGAAAAGGATGCTTCTGTCTGAGTGTGATGTTTTTTTTTTTAAAGAAGAATTTTGTTATCTCTCTATGTTACTGTATGCTCTCAGACTTTTTTGTAGCCAACCTATAAGTTGGTGTGAATGTGAACCTACTAACTTTTGGTTGAAACCAAATTTGCTTACAAAATGATTTGTGAGTTGGTTTACCAACAGTTTGTTTGGTTCACATTTTAAAGCAATTTTGAGGTTGGTTAAAATACATATGAGAGTTTGTCTAATGTTTCATTCTGTCAATTATCCCACTTTTTGTTGACATTAAAAAAAAATGTCCTGCCTAGTATGTTTTTTGTCAGTGTTATGCCATAAATTATAAGGATTTAGAATATATCCAGATTAGCTGTGAGTAGTGCTTAGCAGAACTTGGATTGATACTTAATCCTGAGGATTAAACCTTTAAATCTCAAGATTTAACAGTTAAAGGGGAAGTTCACCCTGAAAAAAAGCTTATATGAAAATAGAACAAAAAATGATAAAAAATGTTAGATGAGGCTTGAGGAAAATCCATCAAAGAATAACAAAGTTATTAGAATTTCAATTATTTGATTTGTGATGTCATATGCGAGCAGCTTTTCGACATATTATATGGTAAAAAATCAATGAAATGTCATTTTCTCAGAATATTGAAAAGGGTTTTTTATTGTTCCTTCAGTATATGATCAATACACAAATAATTTCACAGCTGTTCCTAAAATGTAAATGATAAAAAAAGTCACCACAAACCATTAAAAAATGAAATTTATGCACTTTATACAACATAATTTATCGGGCAGCTGCTCGTATATGACATTACAAATAAAAAACTTGAAAATCTAATAATTTCTTAATGTTTAATAGATTTCTTCAATCCTTTGCCAATATTTTTTCAGTTATTTTTCTATTTTTACAAAAAAGTTTTCGTCAGGGTGAACTTCCCCTTTAATCCATAGAAAATCCTTAGGAAACAAAATTCCAACTTTATGCTTATGCGGCGTGGAGGAGCCGTGGTGTAGTGGTTCTGACTCTC